>NW_010362549.1:374491-389354 GCF_000414095.1 Morus notabilis
AGGGAAAGAAGAAGGGAACTAAAAGCAGAGGAGCATGCAATTGGGGGATGGCCGAGGGGAGACAAGTCTCCTCAGAGAGTGGGACCCAATTGGGGTGTAGCTTTGCTTATGGTTGCGTATGCTGTATGCATGAGAGTGTGTTTAAAGGAGCAACGGTGTGTTGGGTCTCTCTGGCTTGATCGATGTGCCGAAATTCTTTGAAGTGATGTGCTTACCCCCGCTCCTGCATATCCCTATTTATGCTACATCCATCTTCCATTTTCATATTTCCATCAATATACTAATTTCCTTAATCGGGGGGTTTTTTTTTTCAATATTTTAGTGCCGTACTATAATTAAGCCCAATGCTCTGCGTCCAAGTGTCGTTCCATCGACGTTGCATTATGTAGCCGTTATAACTCTTTTCCGTTAAGATCTCGTTCATTTCACCGATTTGAGTTTAAAATTCGAGTTTTGTTATAGTAAAAAGCTCTAAAAAACAGTCATATCTAATTTTTTTGTTACAGTAAAAAACTCTCACATAAAGTCACATCTCAACTCGAATTATAAACTCGAATCAACGAACTAAGCGAGCCCTAAGTGGTCCTAGGTGTTGAGAATTACATGCCCTAATTCTTACGAGAACAATAAAATAAGGATTATTATCACTATTTGTCCCTGAATTTTAGGGTTATTTCTAATTTGCCATCTGAATTTTAACAAATCTCACTTTACACTCTGAATTTTAAATTGTTCCCACTTGACTCTTTTTGTTGTAATTTCTCTAAAAAAACTAATAGAAAAAAAGAGAGTAATGCAATCGCGTGGTATTTTTATTTAAATTTCTGTTATAATCAAACATATAAAAACTACATGACAACACTTAACCTCTCCTTTTTTCATATGATTTTAACATAAATTGTAATAGAAAGGATTAAATGAGAACAATTTAAAGTTTAAAAAATAAAATAAAAATTTTTAAAGTTTAAAGAGCAATCTGCGAATACCCTTAAAATTTGAGAGAAACTAATAATAATAATCCATAAAATAAAGAAAAGTAATCAGTTCACTCTTCGTGTGAGAGTTAGGTTTACTTTGAGCTATTCTAGGCTTTCATTATGATGTTTTCAGATTTTCTATATTTCTTTCTAATCGAAATCGGAAAACTCGTTGATCTACGTACTAACTCTGTGTTAAAATGATAATTAGACTCCACATACTCAACATAAAGTTAGTGCGTTAGTTATTTAAAAGTACGACCATGTCATTCTATTATCTCTGTAGAAAAAGTATAATATTGGATTGGGGAAAAAAGGAATGTACTGCACTTGCATCACATGCATAATATGACATGAATATAAAATATTTAAGGGAGGGACTAGGGAGTCATTTTGGAGTATGATCCAATCTGTTAAATCCCCGTAGGAATATGGAGAATCCGAGAGACTAGTTTGAGGCTTTTTCTCATGTCTCCTTCCTAAATAGTAGTTATTCGCCAGCTTCTGCAATTATGTACTGTCTCCATTCCATTCTCCAGACGTCTGTCTGCCCTCACTAGACAGTAGACAAATACATGCATACCTCTAAATTAGCCCAATTCGGTTTAAGAAAGAAAGAAAGAAAGAAAAAAAAAAAAAAAAGAGAGTGATATCCCAACAGGAAAAAGTATTGAATAATTTGATAGTTCTGCTGAAAACCCAAAAAGGTTTGGGTCCTAACTTAAAAGGAAACTATGTGGTATGTGAAAGAAACAAATGGTAACATGCTGGGACTCACCATATATGTACAGATCATATAATTGCCACTTGCAATCTTAAAAAAAAAAAAAAAAAGTAAAACTAGAAAAAGTTTTTTCTGAAGACTCGTTAATTCACATATGGTCAAGCTAGTTAATGCAAGTTCGATAAAAAACAATGAATATTTAACAAGGAAAAGCTAATTAATATGAATGTCTCTCTAGCATTCATTATAGTTGTCATAGATAATATTACAAATCTCCCATCCCATGTGAGAATTCCATGACTGATCATGGCATGCCTTTGTGTGCTTCTTTTCCCTTTTTATCTTTCTTTTTCCCTTGATCCCCTTCTCTCCATTCCTTTTCCTGTCTTGGAAAGAAGTTTTTGATAGGTCTCATCTCACATGGAAAAAAGTAGGAACAAATGCTTGTTTTGTTTGGTAATATTTTTCTCTTCTGGATTGAACAAAAAAACATCACAAGTGAGGGTTCAGGTGCTGATGCTTATATCTCATTTGGTCAATACCATGTTTCACCTAACAAATATATGATCAAGTCTTATGTTCTATAACTATATAAATGATGAATTCTATGGCACTAAATTTCAAGGGGCTCGTTCAATACTTACGTACACTGAACTATTACTCAACAGAAAGTGAGAGCTTTGGTTTTGGCTCATCAGGATAGATGTAGGGTTTGTCGATCACTCAGATAAATGCAGTAATTCGAGCTTTTCTTTGCTTTCATTGTCCAGTTTGCAAGCAATGATGGAAAGGATTGTTGTTCCGCATTGAACTGGAAAGTAACATGCTATGTCTAGTGTAGTGTTGATTTAGGATATTGAAGTTGGTAAGAGGGATTTTAGTTATCCGGTATTGAGTCTTAGGACTGCTTAATCTAATCCCCTTGTCCGGCGTACTAAGAGCGATATTGGGCTCAAAATGCACTTTCTACTTGTTAAACACCCAGCAAATGAGGCTGCTTAACTATTGATTGGAGGTGGCTAGACTTTCCACAAGAATCAAATTCGAAAACAGTATTGTTATCTGTCATCTGTTAAATGTTTAGAGCCCGTTTAGTTCGCTGATTCGAGTTTTTAATTTGAGTTGGGATGTGACTTTATGTTATAGCTTTTTATTGTAGTAAAAAAATTAGATGTGACTGTTTCTGAGAGCTTTTTACTATAACAAAACTCGAATCGGTGAAATAAACGAAGCTTTAGTTGAAAAGCCTAATTATTATCTTAGCGTAGAGACAACACGTGGTTAAAAGGGGCGGGAAGCCCCAGCATTAGGGCTGAACCCCTAAAGCAAAATTTTATTAAGGGTACTTTAGATATTTCACACTCGTAACTTCTTGTCCTAATTATATATATAAAGAGGTTGCATTTTTGAGTTAATAGAGAGGTGAAAGAAAACACAAAAAAAGTTGAAAGAGGTGTGGGTTGTGATCTGTCTTGTAATCTTCTTGTTCATCAGTGTATTTCTGCAGTGGCTGAAATGTAGGGTGATCACTATAAATCTTGCATGTTATTGCCTATTTGTTTTTCTTATTCGATTTCATTGTTCTCTATAACATAGAATTAGGCAGCCTAATTCTTAATATTAAATCCCAGCAAGCATTGCTCATCAAACCGTAAAGATAGCTTCCAAGCTGACTATAGTATTGAAGAGAGATGATTTGATTCAAGGCCTCTACTATCTTCTTTTTGTATGTATATGGTAATTTCTGTGTATCTCATCCCTGGATTACTTGAGATAAACATAATTAAAACTCGACTTTTTATTTTATTTAGTTTTAATTTTTTTGGAGGAACTTGGTGAGAGCCTAAGAGCTGGCAATAGCTCTTACAAGGGCATATCAGACAATTACAAAGAGAATGTTCTATGAAAATGAAAGCTTAACTGGAATAGGTAATTTCCAAAAGGGCCAAGCCAAGAGGAAAAGGAGACATAGAAGAAGCAGTGAGTTTGACACTTAGCAAGTTGTCTGGTTGCTGTAATGGCTAGAAATCCTTAAGCCATAGCCAATTGGGGTGGTGAGCTGTGAGCATGAACCAGAGTTAGGCCTCTGTACTGTCCCTTGGTGCTCTAAAAAAGCTAATGAAACGCTTCGGATTCTTCGTAAAGTGAACCGATTTCATCTTTCAGGTGTGAGGTGGGACACATTTCGGTCCATGTCGATTTCTACTCTTGTGTTTTTTAGCAAAACAAATGTGAAGCTTACTAAAAAGAAAAACAAAAAAACAAAAGTAAAGTTAGGGGAAGAAAAGAAATGTGACTGATAAAAAAAAAAGTATTTGGATGTAAGGGGCACAATGGCATATGTTTAATAAGTCTGGCTTCAAAATCACCCAAAAAAGAAAAAAAAAAGGTGGATTTGGCACTAGCTTAGAAGAAATGCAAGTGGTCTAATTTGTGACTCACAGACACTGCTACCTACTAATGCTACATAGTTAGGACTGTGTCAAAGAGTCTTGTCTGCTGAATTATCAGAGAACAACTTTAGATCCACTAATTTGTTTTCTTTACATCAAAGCTTTTCTTTGTTGCAAATGATCAATTTTCTTGTGTCATAATCCATTAGTCTTTTTTGGCTTCTGATTGCAAACTATTGATCACCATTGTTTATAAAAAATAAAAAAATAAAAAAATAAAAAAAAAGAAGCCACCAGATTCTGTAATATCTGAATTTTTTTTTCCCTACCATCTTCACGGTTAAATTTGTATTACCATGTTCAACAATTGCTATCAACCTTATCTTTACTAAGAAAAGATAGCAAATGGGAATCCATTTTATGCATTCAATCTCTAGCCACTAGTTGTGTGCACCAAGGAAAGTCTTTTTCTCTCTTTTAACAATAAGATAGAAACTAGCGAGTGGGAAAAAAAATAATAAAAGTTTAAAGATGATTTTTAAGTTTCTATGCATTAAAAAAAAGGTTATAGAAAAAGAAAAATCAGATACAGCCTTTTGGGATTGAATGGTCCAAAACTCATCAGACAGATATTCTATTATGATTGCACCTGAGGTTTATTTGGAAGAGCCTTGACCTTTTCTTTTCTGCTCACGAAATTAGTCTCCTTTTATCATTATAAGATCCACATGCAAGGCATTAGAAAACACACTAGTCCCACTGTGTAACTTTGGTAGTAAGATTTTGAAGGCCCAAATACGGTGTATAAAAGAAGTATTCTATTGGCTTATTAGTGTCAAAAGAATTTTGTGGGATCCACACGCATAATGGAGGATGATAAAAAAAAAAAACGAGAAATCACAAAGGAAAGAAGAAAATTTGGAGATTTTTGTGTTCAAATTAATACTGATGCAAGCAAAGGAGTAAACTCTCCTTTCAATGTTTCCTAGGGAGACATGTTGGATTAGACAGACAACATGGAAATTCAGGGACATCTAAAAGATTATCTGTATTGTCGAAGTTCAAAGATTTATTAACAACCCAAGTTGAAGACCAAGGCCTGGTTACTGATTTGGGCATTTGGGCTTTGAACATAACAAGGTTGATCTCATGGGCTGCTAAGACACCTCATTTGACTTGCAGTGGAATGCTTTTGATAAAGCATGAGCCACAGAACTATAAGTTAGATTAACCTAGTGGCAGGTACTAATAATAACTTAGCAGAAACTGCTTGGTTACTTGTTTTCCAAAATTTAGGTACTAGGAATCTCATGTGCAAGAAATTACGAGTTTAAGGTTGTTTTGAGCGTTAGACTAGCTAGAATCACAACATCAAAGTTCCTTCATGTTTTCTTCTGCTCTCCATCGCTCTTCACCGCAATGGGCGCTAGGGGTATACCTGCAGAAGGCACTCTGACGCTCACGTCAGACAAATAATGAAGAATAACAGGGAATACCCCATGCTGTTTTTAAGCACTGTTGCTTTCAACTAATGGAAAATGTTCTCGAGCATCGTCATTTTCTTTGTTATTTACACAACAAATTATTCTTTGAACCCTTTAGGCCATTAGCTGCTAGAACGGCCTTGTTTGGCAGGAGGAAAAGTGAAAGGAAGGATAAGGGTGGGAAGTTAGTTGTTTGATTTTCAAGACTTATGGTGGTTTGAACGAATATATATATATATATATATATATATGCACACACACACACACACATGGGATTTCCTAATAGAAATCTTGTAGAATTATTCTCCAATAAGAAATATTGTATAACAGTAAATATTATATAGCATGTAAGATCCAACGTTGAAAATTTATCTGCTTTCAGTGTCACAAGTTCGTCCGAACAATACTACAAAAGATGTAATTGAATGTAGTTTCCCACATTGGGAAAAAAAACCCCCGAAATTCGAAGAATTATTTCGAAAAGGGCATGAATCACAAGTTCCATGCTTTAAAGACGAAATTATACCATATCAACAAATGGGCATCAAGTGAAAGGACAAATGAAAATACTTAAGTCTTTAATAAGAATCTAATAAATAAAAACATATCGGAATCAAATATTATAGCAATGCAATACTTTCACTACATATTTTATATATATATATATATATATATATCATCAGTTGGCCATACAAACTCAAGTAAATTACCTTGCCGGGCCGCTGAAATAACATAGCCAACTGACCAGAGTTATTAATGATATTATAATATAAGATTACGCAACGGAGACAACAACCTTACGTCAAACTCCTCCAAAGGAGAAGCCAAGCGTAAGAGAATCAGAACCCCATCATGCCTCTCTTTTCTTCACAACCTCACATAACATCACTCTCATTTTTTTTATTCCTTTACATCACAAGTATAATCTCATCTAAGCCCAAACACAAGTTTAAAATAATAAAAAGAGAGAGAGAAGGAAAAAAAAAAAAAGGCAATGCAAATAGTTATTCTTTTTCTCTTTCTCTTTCTTTTTCTTTTTCTTTCTCTCTCTACTTGTGATCATGGCCAGTGACACGGTCCTTGACCTGGAATCCGCTGCCATTCGGCTTCCTGGTTAGAGCAAGGTGGACTCCGGGATCATGGTGAGTGCAACTGCTGTTGTACATAATGGAATTGTTAATGCCTTGAACGTTGCTGTTCATGAATGCGGTCATTGGCAATCCATTCTTTGCCTTCCCTTTCTGACTCTTGTCCTTCTTCGCCTTTCCATCGTCGCTGTCGCTGTCGCTGTGGGCTGCGTTTTTGCCGTCGCTTCCCACGACTCTGCCAGTGCCATTCTTGTGAAGGTACCGGGACCTTTCACCAGTTTTGTTCGGGGATTTGATGAGCTCCATGAGAGCTCCTTTGTTTTCCCCTGCAAGGGTTATGATCCTCATGCCAATGTCCTCAGAATCGGATGGTTTCTTATCACCGCCTAGCTTCTCCTTGGGTTTAATCCCGGTGGTGGAAATGTGATGAGTGCCAGTCTGGCGGGGCTCACCGCTGCCAAGCCACGGCCTCGGCTTTTCAATGGTCCTTTGGACCAGCACGGTCTTTTGCTCTGCCTCGGCTGGAATCCTGGCTTCAGGCTCAGCATTGGACCTCAGCTGAGAGGTTGGTAGAGTGAGAGGAGAGGGAGGCCTACCAGGTGAGGTGGTTTGTGGCGCGGGAGGCTTTACGGTTTTGGGAGACTGGGTAGGACTGGGCAAACGAGCAGCAGTTGCGGTGGGGGCAGCGGTAGTGGTGGTGGCCGCAGTGGCTCTATATGGTGATGAAGGCACCGAGGAAGTTGTCGTGATGGAAACAGCAGTAGAAGGTGGTGACCTTGCTCGTTGAGCTGGTGATGTTGGCGCAGGCGATACAGCAGGTGCAGGTGTGGGTGGGGGAGGAGCAGTAGTAATTACCGGACGACTAACCACAACAGGCGCGGGGACTGGAGCTATTGGCCTGAATAGCGGTCGAACTATAGGTACCGGAGCAGCAACGGGTGCTGGCGCTGGAGCAGGGGCAGGCGCAGGAGTGATTACCGGACGACTAACCACAACAGGCGCGGGGACTGAAGCTATTGGCCTGAATGGCGGTCGAACTATAGGTGCCGGAGCAGCAAAGGGTGCTGGCGCTGGAGCAGGGGCAGCGGCATCGGCAGGGGCAGGGGTAGGGGCAACGGCAGGGGCAGACGCAGCTGGCGCAGGCGAAGCTGGCGCAGGCGCAGGCACGGGTGAAACTGTAGGAGAGGGTCTTGGAGCCGGTGTCGGCGCCGGAGAAAGTTCTCTCGCCGGTGTCGGAGCCGGTGAAGCCGGTGTCGGAGCCGGGGCAGGTGTTGGTGCAGGCACTTGCGCTGGTGCTTGTGCTTGAGCTTGTGCAGGTTCGGGAGTGGGTGTAGAGGCAGGGGCGGGGCCGGGGGCGGGACGGATCATGGAGCCTAAACGGAACCATGGACGTGGTTGAGCTGCCATTGTGTCGATGAAGAAAAAGGGTTTGGAAGAGTTTAAAGAGGTAAAGAAAGGCAAGAGAAAATGAAGGAGTTGGGCACTGATAAAAATGGCTGATTTGTGTTGTTATTTATAGTTTTAACATGGTTAATACGGGGAAAAGAAAAGGAGTTAATAAAAAAAGGGAAAGCATGAGAAACACGCTCAATCTGGAGAGATTGAGAGAAACAGAGATGGGAGAGAGGAGAATACGAAAAGCATCAGATTCAGCAACAAGCGCAGACAGCTTACAAAGTTGGCCAAGGAAGATTGGCATCTGAGGGTCATTTTATACAGTTTTTTGCTTTTGGAAAACCAATGGTGGGTCGTCGTCGAAGTGCTATTGTCATTGCGGGTTATTTGAACCTTAAAATATGCAGTAAAATCAACCATACTTTTTCTAATTTCAAAAAGAATCAGTGATTAATAACACTTATATTCTAGTTGACTCACTAAGATTGAATACTACATTGTTTATTGATAATGCTTATGTCCATATTGCTTTATTAAAAACATGTTAATGTTCTCATGACATCAAATGAATGTATGACTCCATAATTACAATTCCATTTTCTTTGCAATATGTGTATGCTTTCACAATTGATAATGGGTGCACGGCATATTAAGAGTTAAAAAGTCCTAATTCCTTCTATGCTAGAGCAATAGGAAACGAATAGAGGAAAGAAAAGATAACACATGCACAAAATTTGTAGTGTTTCTTACTCACGCTCAATAGGTGAGCTATGTCGACTTGCCATAGCACAATATCGAGGCACAAAGTACAAATTAAATACACTCTGCATGAAATACATTTTTCATTTATTTGTCTTTACTTAAACACCTTGTCTCAGAGTCTTTTACGTTGACTAATTATGACACATTAATTTATGTACGGAAGTGAATTACATAGACAAATTATTATAAAATTCACTACTTTATTTTCTTGTTAAAACATTCTCTCATGCAAGTGGAATGAGTAACTTTAGTCATTGTGCTTTTACCAAAAAAAAAAAAAAAAGAAAAAAAAAAAAGCCATATTGTGCTAATTGTGGCTCTAAACCATGGCCGTCTGTATGTAGGTATAAAAGTGAGACTGTATTTAGAGTGGACAACAGCCAAGCAGACATTTCTATCCAAGATTCTTGTTTAAAATGCTTAACAAAACAAAAAAAAAATCTTAACAATCACAAAACAAACTGTGATGAGATTCTTGCGATCCTATTCGAGGATTTTGGTGCCGTCTTTGTCTGCTGTCTGTGTCTTCTTTCTGACTTTGCTTGCTGAGGTTGTTGAGTTTATGATGCTGCTGCTTATACCGTTCACTTTTTTAACCCTTTTTCTTTTTCTTTCATGATGGTTCAACGGTTCTCCTTCAAATGTACGGATCGTAATGCTCAAATAATTAAACTTTGTTTATTTTATTAATTTGAGTTTAAAATTTAAATTTTATTACAATAAAAAATTTTAAAAAACAGTCACATCTAATTTTTTTATTATAGTAAAAACTCTCATATAAAATCACATCTTAACTCGAATTAAAAACTCGAATCAGTGAATTAAACGGACCCTTAATTAAGGGCTCAGAGCACTTCAGATAAATTGTTTTGAGATTGTTAAGTAGACGTTTGGTTCATGAATTTAGAATCATAATTCAAAACTATTCTCGATTTACGTGTATTTTTTGTGTAAAAAAATATTATAGCGAATCACGAATTATGATTCGAATCATGGCACGAATATGATAACTAAATATAAAATAAGGCATCGTTCATTTCACCGATTTGAATTTTTTATTTTAGGTTTTTACAGTTAAAAGCTCTCAAAAAATGTCATATCTAACTTTTTTTATTACAATAAAAAACTCTTAAAAATGTCACATCTAAACTCAAATTAAAAATTTAAATTCACAAAGTGAATGAGACCTAAATAATCTTCTAAGAGTCGGAGAAAAGAAGGAAAAGTTGAATTGTGGGGTTCTCAAAATATCTATCTTTTTTGTTTTTTATTTTTTATTTTTTTATTCCCCTTTTCAATAGCACTTCAGTGAGAGAAAGGAACACGTACATAAGATCTCACTAATTAATGCCCGTCAGATATGGTTTGATCTTAGAAAAGACCTTAAGGTTATGCAAGCGATCCTCATCATTTTTAGATTCCCTCACAATCACATCAGTCTCTTGTAGATTTTGTTCAAAAAAAAAAAAAAACAAAAAACAGAGAGAGCATCAGAGCAAGAGTGTGTTGGAAGGAACTTTCTAGACGCTGCTTTTACTTTTTAGTCTCAAAAATTATTTTTAAAAGTGTTTAAATGGTGTTAGAAGGGCTTTAATTTTTTAAAATAACTTCCAGTTAAAATTATAAAATATAACTTTTAAAAAAATACTTCTTAATAAATTTTAAAATTTGTATCCAAGTTTTATTAGGACACCGTAAACTTCATTTTAATATTTTTAGATCTTATTTATTTTATTGATTTGAGTTTTCAATTTTAAATTTTTACAGTTAAAAGTTTTTAGATAATGTCACATCTAATTTTTTTTATTACAGTTAAAAACTTTCAAAAAATGTCACATCTTAACTTGAGTTAAAAACTCAAATTTGCGAAGTGAACGAGGCTTAGTGTTTATGAAAAAATTTAAAAATTATTTTGACACATTAAGTTCTGCTATTCTAAATAGTTATTGAAAAGTTATAGTTTTTATTTCATTACTTTTATTGACTAAAAGCAAAAGGAAAAACTTTGCCAAATAGACTCTAAAATTTCTAAGGACGCATTTATTTTATGAAATACAAATCTTTTTATTACAATATTTCCTCTCATAACAAATTTAAATTTCTATTAAATTCTCTATGCCAACATATGAACAAAATGGGAAATAAAGCCCACTGATTTTAGCCTGTTGTTTGAAGATGTAAGTCCTGCAATTTTAATTATTTAGACATAAGCAGGGACTTATGGTTTTGATCAATTTGGTGGTCAATTTTATGGTGAATATCGAACATATCCTTTGACTTCTTTGATCTTCTGAAAATTATAAAACCTTAGAAAAAAAGGGGAAAAAACCAATATCTAGGACTAGTACATGTGGGTCCCACAATTTTTTTCTTTCCACAAATGGGTAAAAAATGAGATGAAAAATGGGGACAACTAATTAAAATGAGTAAAGTTACTAAACTACCATTTTCTCCGTCAACATCCAAGCAAAAAATTTAAGGGTATAAAAGTAATTTACGAGTAAAATTTTCTCTTTCCTCCCAATTTAACTTTCAATACCAAACAAGTGAAGGTAAGTTCATTTTCTTTCCATCTTCTCATACCAAACAACATAAAAGAAAATCAATTTCCTTTTCATCATTGTTATTTTTCATCACTTTCATATTTCCTTTCTATCCTATTCTCTTTCCTTCCTACCAAACATTGAGTATGTTTGGTAGGAAAGAAAAGTAGAAGAAAGGAAGAAGGTGGAGGGATTTTGGGAGGGAAAATGAAAATGTATGTTGTTTGGTATGAGAGAAAAGAGAAAGGAAGAGAAAATGGAGTGAAAAATAATACATGTGGGTCCCACTATTTTTTTTCTTTCCACAAGTGGGCAGAAAATGGGATGAAAAATGGAGACAACTCATTAAAGTGAGCAAAGTTACTAAACTATCATTTTCTCCATCAACATCCAAGCAAAAAATTTAAGGGTATAAAAGTAATTTACAAGTAAAATTTTTTCTTTCCTCCCAATTTAACTTCTAATACCAAACAAGTGAAAGTAAGCTAATTTTCTTTTCATCTTCTCATACCAAACATCATAAAAAAAATTAATTTCCTTTCCATCATTACTATTTTCCATCATTTTTATATTTCCTTTCTATCCTATTTTCTTTCCTTCCTACCAAACATAGCATATGAAATTAATTTAGTATTAGCCAACCTGACACCAAAAAGATAAATACGTATGAACTTTTCTTTTGTTTATTGTGTTTTTCTTTTTCCTTTAACTAACATTTGTATACATAAAGCTACTCTAAGTAGCTTCTTTAGACACAAAAGCAAAGGGCAACCCGAATATAAGCCTTTATATCTATGTCTTAATTTATAGTTTATCTGTGAGCCAAAAAACAAAAACAAAAAACAAAAAAGCAATTCGATTAACGCAAGTTTTCAGAAATAGTTGTGGGACACTTTCTATTTTTGTTTTTTGAAGTATTTCTCCTCAAACTTGCATTATCTTGGAACATGGAAAGGAACTTTAATCCTTGCCTTTGGTTTGAGGGAAAGAACAAATTTGATTGCCCGCAATACCTTAACATTTTATTTTGTGGTTGGTCACTTGTAATTATGATGTTATTAAAGAAATGCCACAATACGAGAATCGCAGTATTCAGTTTTCTCTAGAATTCGCTTGCAAATGACAATATTAGCAAGCGTATTAGATTTTCTTAATAATAACCATACAAGATCAAATGAATGATATAAGTCTTCTTCAAACTCTAGTTATTTATTTATTTTTCTTAACCATTGAGTACGATGGCCTAGTGGTAATGGAGTATCATGGTGCGTTTGTGGTCATAAATTCGAGTTATGGGTTAATTTTTTTAGTATTAGGTGTAAAGATTTGTTTCATATAGTCTAGTATTTGATTTAGAATGCTTGGGAACACGCTTCCATGTACCTTTATCAATAGCACATTCAATGGGGTTGGAATCATGCGTTCCTCATCTAAAAGATAGAACTCTCTTATAGGGCTTTCAACGAACATTCTAGGGATCTCTTTGTTGTTAGAGAGATTGTAATATACCTCTCAATTTTGATATCACAAATTGGATTAAAACACATTCAGGAAGAGTGGACTGACACAAGCGCGCGCTGCAGCGCGCTTGGGCGCTGCAGCCTGCGCAAAACAGACCTCTCGGGTCTATTTTGCTAGGCACGCGCGCTGCAGCGCACAGCAGCATGCGTTGCAGCCTGCGCAAAACAGACCTCTCAGGTCTGTTTTGCTAAGCCTGCGCGCTGCAGCGCACAGCAGAGTGCGCTGCAGCGCACGGACGCGCTGCAGCGTGCCTCTTGGGCGCTGCAGCGCAAATTATTAACGGAAAATGTGTTTTCGTGCGTTTTAGTGATCTAAAAAGGTCTCAAACCATTGCATTTATTTGTGATATGTTTTCTCACATATCTGAGCACTTATTAACAATAAAAATAACTATTGATATAAGTGCATCAGCATATTAAAGATAACCATCAAATTGAAAAGGTATCTTTATGTGAAAGGTTGTAACACTTAAAGAGGATGGATGCATCCCTGTCTTTATTTGATGGACTTCAGAAAATACATATTTATTATTGTTCTGGAACTCAATATTTTTGCTGGATATTGTGTTCAAGGGTTTGTTGTATCTTGGGGGTAATTTGCCATTTTAAAACTCGTTAGCAAACTTTGAGAAGTGAGGGCAAATAAAACCTTAAAGGAAAGTATTCCTATACGCCTTAAACCCTTCTTTCTGCATTCTCTATTCTTTTCATCCTCCCAATTCTGAATTTGTTCTAACAATCTTTAAGGTTTTATTTTGTTGCAATGGAGGTTGAAAAGAACATGACATCTTTCCTCAATTCTAATGTTCAACTTGATCGTTTTGATGGTACCAACTTCACCCGCTGGAAAGGAAAGTTATTCTTTCTTCTCACCGTGCTTAAGATCGCCTACATACTTGATCCGAAATTGGAGCCTCTTCCTGAACCAAAAGAGGATGATTCTAAAGAATTAAAGACCACAAGAAAGAAGCGAGGAGATGATGAAATCATATGCCAAGGTCATATTCTCTACACTCTCTCCGATAGGCTCTACGATCTTTACAACTCGATGGAGTCTCTGGTGAAGATTTGGAACGCTCTTGAATACAAATACAAAACTGAGAAGGAATGTACGGACAAATTTCTCATCGTGAAATTTTTAGAATTTGTCATGGTTGATACCAAGTCCGTTCTAGATCAAATACATGAATTGCAAGTCATTATTACTAAGCTTCGTGAATTGAAGGTTGAGATTTCTGAATCATTCCAAGTGGGGGCAATTATTGCTAAATTGCCTGAAAGTTGGAATGGTTATAGAAAGAAACTCCTTCATAGGAGAGATGACATAACTTTGGAGGAATTACAAAAACACTTGAGAATCGAAGAAGAGACCAAGTCTCGTGATTCCAAGAACAAAAATGTAGATTCCTCTAAAGTTAATGTTTCCGAAGCTAGTAAGTTTTCAAAGAACTTCAAAGTCAATAATGACAAGAAGTTCGAAAAGCCCGATAATGGCCAAAAGAAATTTTCTGGAAATTGTTTCTTTTGTGGAAAGAAAGGCCATCGCCAAAATGACTGCAGATACAAGAAGAAAAAAGAAGAAGTGAACACCAACAATGCCAATGCCGTTGAAGAGAAATCCGAAGACATATGTGCTATGGTCTCAGAATTGCAAATTGGCTTGATTACCGAAACTAACATGGCTGCATTTAAATCCTCCGATTGGTGGCTTGATTCCGGTGCCACAATCCACGTTTGTAATGACAAGACTATGTTCTTATCTTACAAAGTGGAAAAGGAAGGACAAACTGTTCTCATGGGGAACAATGATGCAGCGATGGTTGCCGGGAGAGGAGTGGTGGAGATTAACTTTACTTCCGGAAAGAAGCTTACATTGAACAATGTACTTCATGTTCCTGATATTAGGAAAAATCTTGTATCCGCTAGTCTTATGTGTAAGAATGGACTTAAGATTGTACTTGAGGGCAATAATTGTAT
>NW_010362549.1:390680-391968 GCF_000414095.1 Morus notabilis
CAAATGGGTGTTTAGGAAAAAGTACAATACCGATGGGTCTATACTAACATTCAAAGCTAGATTAGTAGCTAAAGGCTTTAAACAAAAGCGTGGTATAGACTATTTCGATACATATGCTCCGGTAGCTAGATTGACATCCATAAGAGTGTTATTTGCAATTGCATCAATATGCAATTTGCATGTGCATCAAATGGATGTTAAGACGGCTTTTCTAAATGGTGATCTTGATGAGAAAATCTATATAGAACAACCCGAAGGGTTTGTATTACTTGGAAATGAAAAAAAGGTTTGCAAGTTAGTCAAGTCACTTTATGGTTTAAAACAAGCACCAAAATAATGGCATGAGAAATTTGATAATGTCATTTTATCTCATGGTTTTAAGCATAATAATGCAGATAAATGCATATACTCTAAATTTACAAATTGTTTTGGTGTGATAATATGCTTATATGTTGACTTGCTTATTTTTGGAACAATCATGCAAGGGGTAAATGATACTAAGAAATATCTAACTTCACAATTTAAGATGAAAGATCTTAGTGAAGTAGATACTATCTTAGGTGTAAGAGTGAGAAAGCATAGTGGGGGTTACTCGTTATGTCAATCTCATTATATTGAGAAGGTGCTTCTTAAATTCAATCATTTGAAGTTTAAAGAAGCAAATACCCCATATGATTCTAGTATTAAATTACTAGAGAATGCAGGCAGAGCGGTGGCACAGCTTGAATATGCTAGTGCGATCGGTAGCTTAATGTATACTATGCATTGTACAAGGCCCGACATAGCATTTACGGTATGCAAAATGTCTAGGTTCACGAGTAACCCGGGTATCGAACATTGGAATGCAATTGGAAGAGTACTTTATTATCTTAAAAGAACCATTAACTTGGGTTTGACATATAATGACTATCCGACTGTACTTGAAGGGTACTCGGATGCAAGTTGGATAACAAGTGCAAGTGATAATAAATCTACATCCGGGTGGATTTTCACAATTGCAGGAGGAGCCATCTCTTGAGCTTCTAAGAAACAAACGTGCATAACTCACTCTACGATGGAGAGTGAGTTTATAGCACTTGCCGCTGCAGGCAAAGAAGCGGAATGGCTAAGAAATCTATTGCTTGATATTGAGTTGTGGCCACAACCGATGCCATCTATTTCTTTGTACTGTGATAGTGAAGCTACTTTGTCTAGAGCTTATAACAAGGTTTATAATGGAAAATCTAGACATATTAGCTTGAGACATGAATATGTTAAACAATTAATAACCGATGGTGTTATTAATATT
>NW_010362549.1:413622-487395 GCF_000414095.1 Morus notabilis
CCATTGAATTAGAATCTAATGTTAATCGACCATATGTTGACGTTCCCGGTACCTCCACAAATAAAAGGAAAGAGAGTCTATGACATCTTTCGAACCGAGAAGAAGTCAACGTGAAAAAAAAGAAAAGAACCTCGCACCGGATTTTATTTCATCTCAAGTTTTAACCTTTTTGGTTGAAGGAGATAGAAATGGTGTACTTAATAAAATACCATTGTTGCTTAATGTAGAGGAAGATCCAAAGACATTTAATGAAGCTATGACTTCAAGGAATGCCTCCTTTTGGAGAGAGGCTGTGAATGATGAAATGGATTCAATTATCTCGAATCAAACTTGGATCTTGGTCGATCTTCCTCCGGGATCAAAACCAATAAGCAACAAATGGGTGTTTAGGAGAAAGTACAATACCGATGGGTCTATACTAACATTCAAAGCTAGATTAGTAGCTAAAGGCTTTAAACAAAAGCGTGGTATAGACTATTTCGATACATATGCTCCGGTAGCTAGATTGACATCCATAAGAGTGCTATTTGCAATTGCATCGATATGCAATTTGCATGTGCATCAAATGGATGTTAAGAGGGCTTTTCTAAATGGTGATCTTGATGAGGAAATCTATATGGAACAACCCGAAGGGTTTGTATTACTTGGAAATGAAAAGAAGGTTTGCAAGTTAGTTAAGTCTCTTTATGGTTTAAAGCAAGCACCAAAATAATGGCATGAGAAATTTGATAATGTCATTTTATCTCATGGTTTTAAGCATAATAATGCGGATAAATGCTTATACTCTAAATTTACAAATTGTTTTTGGTGTGATAATATGCTTATATGTTGATGACTTGCTCATTTTTAGAACAAACATGCAAGGGGTAAATGATACCAAGAAATATCTAACTTCACAATTTAAGATGAAAGATCTTGGTGAAGTAGATACTATCTTAGGCGTAAGAGTGAGGAAGCATAGTGGGGGTTACTCGTTGTGTCAATCTCATTATATTGAGAAGGTGCTTCTTAAATTCAATCATTTGAAGTTTAAAGAAGCAAATACCCCATATGATTCTAGTATTAAATTACTAGAGAATGCAGGCAAAGCGGTAGCACAGCTTGAATATGTTAGTGCGATCGGTAGCTTAATGTATGCTATGCATTGTACAAGGCCCGACATAGCATTTACGGTATGCAAAATGTCTAGGTTCACGAGTAACCCGGGTATCGAACATTGGAATGCAATTGGAAGAGTACTTTATTATCTTAAAAGAACCATTAACTTGGGTTTGACATATAATGACTATCCGACTGTACTTTAAGGGTACTCGGATGCAAGTTGGATAACAAGTGCAAGTGATAATAAATCTACATCCGGGTGGATTTTCACAATTGCAGGAGGAGCCATCTCTTGAGCTTCTAAGAAACAAACGTGCATAACTCACTCTACGATGGAGAGTGAGTTTATAGCACTTGCCGCTGCAGGCAAAGAAGCGGAATGGCTAAGAAATCTATTGCTTGATATTGAGTTGTAGCCATAACCGATGCCATCTATTTATTTGTACTGTGATAGTGAAGCTACTTTGTCTAGAGCTTATAACACGGTTTATAATGAAAAATCTAGACATATTAGCTTGAGACATGAATATGTTAAACAATTAATAACTGATGGTGTTATTAATATTGTTTATGTTAGGACAAACAAGAACCTAGCGGATCCTTTGACGAAAGGTCTTTCAAGAGACTTAGTCAAAGAAACATCTAGTGGAATGAGACTTAAACCTTTCTTTGAAAGAGTCACCAATGATGGTAACCCAACTATGTAATAGTTGTACCGCTATTCCATAGTTAAATGGGTAAGAACAAATTATTGTTATTTGACCGGGTTAGCACCGAACTTTAATTAGTCCCTTCCAGGATATTGGTGCAAAAAAAATAGCTACGTGTTTGAGGTTGAGTTTATACTCTTAATGAAGTTCGAGTCTCTTAGTAGCTAGAGATATAATTCGAACTTCACCTAAGTGAACATAAGGAATGGTGCCGTTCCTAACAAGACCTTGGTTTAGTCTTGTAAATGTTCATGAATCCAAGATAGAGCACAAGGCCGGAATAGTACTTAACGATTGGAACAGTTTTTAAATCTTGGATAACACATATGTAATATATTTCCGGTATTTGCTTAAGAGACAAAGTTTAATGCAAAGCACACTATTGTCTTGTGAATACTTTGAAGTATAGTCACTAAGTAAAAGTTAAAATCGAAAGATTCCTTCATATATGTATGTGTTTATCATTGTTAATTCTGAAGAAATATTACAATCTAGTGGGGGATTGTTAGAGAGATTGTAATATATCTCTCAATTTTGATATCACAAATTGGATTAAAACACATTCAGAAAGAGTGGGCTGACACAAGCGCGCGCTGCAGCCTGCGCAAAACAGACCTCTCGGGTCTGTTTTGCTAGGCCCGCGCGCTGCAGCGCGCGCCTGGGCGCTGCAGCCTGCGCAAAACAGACCTCTCGGGTCTGTTTTGCTAAGCCTGCACGCTACAGCGCACAGCAGAGTGCGCTGCAGCGCACGGACGCGCTACAGCGCGCCTCTTGGGCGCTGCAGCGCAAATTATTAACGGAAAATGTGTTTTCGTGCGTTTTAGTGATTTGAAAAGGTCTCGAACCATTGCATCTATTTGTGATATGTTTTCTCACATATCTGAGCACTTATTAACAATAGAAATAACTATTGATATAAGTGCATCAGCATATAAAAGATAACCATCAAATTGAAAAGGTATCTTTATGTGAAAGGTTGTAACACTTAAAGAGGATGGATGCATCTATGTCTTTATTTGATAGATTTCAGAAAATACAGATTTATTATTGTTCTGGAACTCAATATTTTTGCTGGATATTGTGTTCAAGGGTTTGTTGTATCTTGGGGGTAATTTACCATTTTAAAACTCGTTAGCAAACTTTGAGAAGTAAGGACAAATAAAACCTTAAAGAAAAGTATTCCTATACGCCTCAAACCCTTCTTTCTGCATTCTTTATTCTTTTCATCCTCCCAATTCTGAATTTGTTCTAACATTTGTTAACATCCAAAGGGGTATGCTAAAAATGGTAGCCCCTCGCCGAATTTAAAAAAAAAATCTACCTTTTCATTATGGAATAATACATGATATAAATACAAAATGTAAGTCAAAGAACAAAATTTGATAAATTTTTGTTGGCCATAATCCTTAAACCCACAAGCCAAGAATCATCACATCAAATTATCAAGAAAATAGGTTATAACAAATATTTATCTCTATTGGTGCAGCTTTAATCTTTAGCAGAAAATCTCTTCGACGACGTGTTCTTGGGGTTATCACCTTCCTCAGTCAAATCACTGAATTCTTGAATGAGTGCTTAATCTCTTTATGGGGAAGAGTGAAAACCTATCGTATGATTTGACGTATTAGGGACCGTAACTATAAGTTCCTTGATATATTGTCCCACTAGACACCCATTAAACCTAATTGGGTCAATATTTAGTATCAACTCATTTAGTCCATACTCATTTAGGAAACTTATTGGACTTTTTTAAATTGACTAATTGATTTGTCCAATTAATTTAAATAACGTTAATATAATTGTCAATTAATATGTTGGCCACAGTAGACAGGAAATAAAATTTCCTAACAATTTGATCGTGTTAGTTGGTAAACACTGATGTTAAACACGCATTCTATTAAGCAAATGAAAACAAGAATGTTTGTGTTCATGGTATTGTACGTGAAACGTTTTTAACATATACGATCAACTTTATCTGTTTGTGCTTAAAAAGTTATTCTTTACTGTTGAATGGAAGAAAGGGGAAAGAAGAAAAACTTGAAATAGAAGGTGTCATACATAAGAAAGAATGAGAACTTGAAACTGAAGATGGTAAAAAAGCTTCCTAACGTAATGGAAGTATCCATAGATGTGATTTCTGTAGCTTAAGGCCAAGTAGTGAACTGAAAGACTTTGAAGACAATGTCAATTCCAGTTGGTATTTGCCAAATAAAAAGTGCAACATTTAGTGTGTTCAATGCAATGTGAAGATTTCTGGCTGTCTCGTTCCCCTTTTGCATTGCCGGAACAAGGGATGCCGCGGCCGCCCAGAGCACTGCGATACCTGTTTGTTCACAAGAATCCGACCAGAGATTAAATTAATAACTCACAAGCACAAAGCCGCCGACAAAAACTAATCTGAATTAGTTGAAAAAAATAACAACAACAACAATAATAATAATAATAATCTTCATTGTGCCGCCTGAATTCTAAGATCATTTTTACTTTGCCCCCTTAAACTTTAGAAACTCTGAAGACCCGTTTAATTCGTTGATTCGAGTTTTTAATTTAAGTTGAAATGTGACTTTATGTGAGAGTTTTGTACTGTAATAAAAAAGTTAAATGTGATTGTTTTTGCTGTAGCAAAACTTGAATCGGTGAAATGAACAGATCTTAATTTACCCTTTGAGTTTTGAATTAGTCCCATTAAACCCTCTCTTGTAGGATTCTTGTTAAACTATGCGGAAAAAAGACGGTTAGGTACGGTCAAGTAGTATTTTTTGTTTATTTTTAACAAAAATTCAAACAAAAAAAACCACATGTCAACACATTTCCTCTATTTTTAAGGAAAATTCTAACTCAAGTCCCTAATTCATAATTTAGGGGACAAATGGAGAGGTTTTAAAATTTAGGAGACAATATTGTTTCTAAAAATAATCATTAAAGAAGAAAAAGAAAAAGCCTTCTACTTTACCTGCTCCTGCAAACAAATGGGGTCCAGGGAATAGCTTTCCTGTCCTAAACCATGTGTTAATTGCTCCACCAACAGACTCAAACACCCCAAATCCTAGCAGTACTGACCCTGCATTGAAGTGTCTATCCCTGTAAGACCCCTTCAACAACTCCTTCCTCTCCTGAATTGGAAAATACTAATTACAATCACATACTTTCTCAAGGCAACAATATAAACAAAATGAGCATCAAACAAAAGCACCAAACATCAAATAATTCCAATCCTCAACAAGCAAAGTCATAAACCAAAAAAAATTCTACAAAGAATTTAACTCTCATGAAAATTACACCTCGGGAATAGAGAAATTGCAGTGGATAACTCTTTCTAAGGTCTACTTTAAGTGGATGCCCTGGTTTTGTTAAATTAAGAAAATGCCTTATTGAAAAAAAAACAAAAACAAAAAAGGTTTACTTTGATAAATCATTAATGGATTTTTTATAACTTAGTGGTTGATCTTGTTAAATCATTGATTAAACTAATCATTAATATATCAACGTATGTGTAACGTATCAAATTTCAATCACCTAAATTATTGATTCTTAACTTTTACGAAACATATTTTTTTTTCTTTTTTCTTTTTTTAAAAAAGGCAATTTTGCACATATCTCAATTCCCAAAATCACATGTGCGTTTTTATTGACGTTTAGTTCATAAATTAGAATAATGTGATTAAAATTATTTTTAATTTACGTATATTTTTTTGTAAAAAAAAAATGCTGTAGCAAATTATAAACTATGATTCAAATTATTTGAATCTTCTAATTAAACATCCCAATTTAACCAACACAAGAGTGACGGAATAAAAAAAAAAAGCCTACCTCAGTGAGTTGCTGAATTTTGACTTCAACAGGTGATGGTGGTGCTTCCACAGGTTTCCCATCTGGCGTAACTGGGGTAAGCTTAACTTGCTTCTTGAGCTCACTAATCTCATTCTGAATCGTCCTGACTCGCCTCCATTGCCATCCCAAATAGCCGGCCCACAATGTGTACAAGAACAAACTCCCCATCACAATTGGGTGAATCAAAGCAAACGACCTTCCCTCCAATATTCCAAATTCCCCGTCCACAGCAGCTGCATTCTGGGGAAAAAAAAAAAAAAAAAAAAAAAAAAAAAAAAAAAAAAAAAACTTTGAATCAAACAAATGCAAAAAATTAAAACAACCCCACCAAAGAAAAAAAGAAAAAAAAAAAGAAATGGGCTTGCCTTGGGGTCGAAGAAGAAGGGCAATGTGAGGGCTGTGAGGGGAAGTGAGGATGACTCGAGCTGACGAAGGGCTTGAATGAGAAGGTTTTGTGTTTGTGGGTCAGAGGAGGATTTGGGTGAAAGTGGAACGCGCAGTTTATTTTGGGTGCTTTGAAGTTTGGGTTTTGAGAGACTGGGGTTTGGTTTTGTCGGAACAAGAGGAGGCAGTTTCAGAAAGCTGAGCGTGGCGGCCATGCTCGCTCTAGAGAGAGAGAGAGAGAGAGGAGAGAGAGGGGAGATAACTGGGTCGTGGCAGATTACAGAAAAGATAAGGAACTGATGAGACTTTATGAGTCTATTATCTATATATGATGTTCGTGTATGTGATTGGTTGGATCAGTGTTATTTATTTATTTATTTATTTTTCTGGCTAACCAGTGTTATTTGACAACGTGTTTTATAGCTAGACAGTACTTTTTTGTTGAGCCCTGTTCTAGAATTTAAGGTAAGAAGTGGACCCCATAATGGAAGGACCGGTGCGATCCAGGTGGACCCTTCCCTTTGTATTCAATTATCAATATCGTGCTTCTTATTCATATCACTTTTGGTGGGTCCTTCTACGGTTCTACCTTCACGGCAGCGGCTGGCTTCGCAAATTTATTGTAATTTTTATAAATTTTGGAGACGTTTGTAAGGAGATTCATATTATAATTTAAATTATAATTTATAATATATTATAATTTTTTTTTATAAAAAATATATATAAATAAAAAATAATTTTAATATTATAATTCTAATTTATAAACGAAACGTCTTTTAGTATGTAAAGTTTGTAAGTTTATTGTAAAATTCATAAATTATCATATTTTTAAAAAATTTATAAGTTTATGTAATTATAGTCACATTCGTTTTACAGATTTAAATTTTTAATTCGAGTTAAGATGTGACATTTTTTAAAAACTTTTAACTGTAACAAAAAAAGTTATCTATGATATTTTTTGAGAATTTTTAACTATAAAAATTTAAAATTAAAAATTTAAATTAATAAAATAAACGAGACCTATAATATTCAAAATTTACAAGTTCAAACATAAAATTTACAAGTTATCATTTTTCTGACTCAGTGAAAAAAATACTTCTCTCAGCATCATAAAAGTTTCCCCTATCAAGTCAGCAATTATTTCAATAGGGTTCAATTTTCTAATAGGATAATTTAGTGGGATTTGTTTATAAGTTACAATTTTATTTATGTCCGTATGAATGCAAATTTTCCATTTCACTTTACATTGCTGGAAATATATGGGATGTAATGATAAAGGAATGGTTTTTTTTTTTTAATGTTTATTTATGAAGTAGGATTTGAAATGATTTAATTTCATTAAAGTGTTTATTAAGTTTATGAATAAAAATTGTAGTAACTTTATTATTGGTTAAGTGACTTTTTTTAATATGGTTAAATTGAATTTTGCAACATAATAATAATAATAATCATAATAATAATTTAATATTAATAAGATTATTGGTTAAAACTTAAAATTTTGTAAGACTACAAAAGTAATTTAAAATTGACTTTTCTGTTCTCATTTCATATGATGGGTGTCACTAAATTAGCAATTTTTTGTGTGAACAATAATAGGTAATGAAGAGAAACACCCGGCTTTTTTTCTCATTTATAATAAAGTTGACACATCGTGAAAATCCAAACAAAATTATGTAGCTGGACAATGAAAAACAGCAGAGAATTTGGGTTCTACTAAAGCACTCTTTGCCTGTAAATTAATGTAATTTTCTCTTCTCATCGAATGATGACTGATACAAGTATCAGAACGCCTTTTTCAAGACAACTTTACTGATTGAAAAAGCAATATAAGTTTTTAAAAAAAATTATTAAACTTATGAATTTAAATTTTTACTCTTTAATTTTGAATAATACTTTTTAATTAATATAATTATTTAACTAAAAATAATATTAATTAAGTGTCAAGAATAAAAATTTAAATTCGTGTATTTTAAAGAATATTTATCCCCTTTTACAAAAAAAAAAAAAAAAAAAAAAGGAACAATAGATTATTTCTCGTTTTAGCTACAACATTAATGCCGAATGCCATAGATGGAGTGTTTAGGCACTCAGATTCTTCGACAAGTTGGCTCATATTTAGAATCAGTTTAGAGTTATTGTACTTTTAATAAAAATAATATTTTTATTTATGCTATGTTTAGTAGGATGGATAGAAAAGATAAAAGGAAAGAGAAGTAAAATACATAGGTGAAATAAGTAAAATAATTTTCTCTCATGTTGTTTGGTAAAAGAGAAAGAAAAGTGAAAAGAAAACGTCAAATTTAAGGCATTTTATAATAATATCCCAATACAAATAAAAATATGATGAGGGATGAACGTAAAAATTGTTATTTTACATCTTATTTTTTTGTCAAACTTTTTCCTTTCTTTTTTCTTTCCAAAGTTGGAAGGATTAAAAATTTGTGGGCCCTATGGATTTTTATTTCCTTTCCTTCCTCATTTCCCTCTACCAAACAACTTAAAATTCTATTTTCCTCTACAAAATTCTTTCTCTATTTTCTTTCATTTCTCTTTTCCACCCTACCAAACACACTTTTAACACAAAAGCAAAAATACAAGTAGAATTTAAGGCTTCGTTCACTTCGCGGATTTGAGTTTTCAATTCGAGTTGAGATGTGACATTTTTTTAGAGCTTTACACTGTAGCAGAAAAAGTTAGATGTGACATTTTCTGAGAGATTTTAACTGTATAAACCTAGAATTGCAAACTCAAATCGGTGAATGAACGAAACCTAAAAGCTACACATATTAATTTCTCAAAATAACTTAAAAAGTATATTAATTTGTGTGTAAAATGCTTTTGTACACTTTTATCAAGCAATATAATTACATCGTTTATTGTGCAACAACACACTTTTAGAGGACGTTTAGTTTATGTATTCAGAACTATTATCGTTTTACGTATATTTTTTATGAGAGAAAATAATGTAGAGAATTACTAATCATGATTCAGAATCAGGGACGAATATAACATGTTGGTATATGTTAGAGGGCTCATCAGCAATTGGACTGTCAAAGATGCAAGTGCACTCGGGAAAGACCATTCCAACTTCCACTACCTCTTGCTTTTGAAATAATTAAACCATCAAAGAATCTGATTCATAGCAAGAGACTGATAAATCATGACCTACCCCATTTCATTACTATGAAGTATGAACGATTCTGTAGTACAACACGTAATGTTTTTAGCTATCACATGTTTACAATTTTTTTTTTTTTTTGGCATAATAAGAAAAGGGGATCAATGACATCCCCTAGCTCGTATAATCACTTGACGATCAATTAAGACCGCAAATAGAATAGAAAAAAAATTTAACTCATATTTTCGTTAACTAACATTTAGAGTCTAAAATCACATTAATCTAAACTATATTTAGAGGCTGTTTGGGAGGCATAATATGACAGGTCGATTAGAGGTACAATATGACAGGCCGATGAGAGATATAATTCAATCTCACAACGGACAATGGGAATCAAACCCTAAATGATAAAGGTGGAGTCTTATTAGGATGTCTTTCGCTACTATGCCACCACCACCGGTGGTTTATAAGCTAATTATAAGACCAAAATTCTAATATTAAAACAATATTAATGACACTTGTGTTGAGCACCATACACCACTAAAAGGGTGGATCCGAAAACCTGAAACCAGTTTCTATCAGGGCCTCCATCCATTTATGACACTGACATGAACAATCCAAGCAATAGCGTAAACAAACTACACAGGCAATAGCTTTTGTAGCTGATGGGCCAAAAGGCATAAGCTGGGATTTCTATGTCAAAGACACCAGACCTAGCTAATGAGCCTTAACAGAACTCCCACAAAGGCCCAAGACCCTGAGCAATGAAATAACCCATTTGGCATTTGCTACCTCATTGACCTACCAAACTAGACTATAAGGACTGTATTATTATTATTGTTATTATTATCTCTTAATTAATATTTTTTTAGGGCTGTTTATAAACCCACAGGCTTAACCCATCCCACCTCAACTTAATTTGAGAAATGCAATTTCTAGTATTAAATTTTTTTTTTCAGCCCATTCAATGTCTAGCTCGGAGTTTTGGGACGGGGTGTAGATTGGGCCTATAATAGCCCGCACATCCCAACTCAACCCGCGCTCTAACTTGTCTCCTCTAATATCTAACCCTAGGCAGACACCTCATTTTTACTCTCTAGTTTCTTCATGTTTGAATTAAGCATCTATGTTTACTTTATGTTAAGACTAATTTATGTTTGTTTTATGTTTGATGTTGGATGGACTACTTTGCTTCATGTTTGATGTTAGATTGAACTTTGAATTTCTATTGTTTGAATGTTGGAGTTATTATTTTTATTTGATGTATGTTGGAGTTATTATTTTTATTTGATGATAAACTTTGAATGTTAGATTGAACTTTGAGTCTTTGATTCTTTGAATGTTAAAACTGACCGCCTAACTCACGCCGTAAAATTTTTCTAACATCATTGGGATTAAATATGTACAATTCACACCCTTTCAAATAGAAAAAAAAAAATCATATCTCATGCCAACCCAACTCATACATTTAAGAGTAACTTTAACAAATTTTTAGACTTTTTTTATTAACAGTTTCAAACCTAAGAATTTAACTATTCGTACAAACAAGACTGACACAAAAATATATGATTATTACCTGTTGGCTGCAGTAGACCTAGAAGTGACAAAACAAAGCCTCGAATAAACCGATCCTTGGTGGCCTACACACTTGATGAATAGCTTTGTCCCAGCTTGTACCATAAGCGTAACATGAAGTTGTGATTCGATTAAGACACAACACCCTCATTTCACACTCATAAATATCAATCAAGTCCTTTATATGATGGTTGGCAAACGGTGAAACATTTTCAAGTATTATGGGTAGCCAAAACTGAAAGAATCCAATATCATTTACTTATTAGGCTCCTTCTTGATTAATAATTGACCTATATATCATACAAATATATATGTATGTATATATATATATATTTATATATGCGGCCTTAGTAATATTTCATGTGTATACCGCATCATTACGCATAGGTTAGCGATCGTTTTCGTGCGTTCATTCGCATATTACATGTTAACTAAAATCGAAAAGATTGTTGCACCGCTTGATTTTTCTTGTCCTCTAACTAAATATCATCGACTGATTTGCAGCCACAACAACCATACAAATGTGTGACCGTTTCTGGCCTCTCAAACTTCACTTTCAGCACCGGAATATTCCATTACATTTGCTCCTTTAGGCAACCTCCCCAAAAGCGTTTTTTATTTTTACATGAATCTCAAAATTTCTTCTATAAATAATCAGGATGGAGGGCACAATGACACTTATAATTCTTCTTTTTTTTTTAAATAAAAAATGGAAAATTAACATTCTTAACAAATGGTGTTTGGAGGATCTTTTTCCTGCCAAATACCCAAATAAAATAAAAATAAAAATAAACGAGAAAAAACCAATTTTCTTGTAAAACTATATTGTACTCCACTCTATTAGTCGAGAAAAATGTAAAGGGAGTTGCTGAAGATTAAAACTTTTATGCTATGCGAATACTTTCTTTAATTTGGGTGCAAATTTTTTGTCCCTTGCCATAAAAATAAACATATCTATGTGCATTATATGGGTGCGCTATCATTCCTTGTTGTTTTGAGGTGAATTTGTATGTCCATTTACCATGCACGTAACCTACTTGGCAAGACCAAATATCATTGAAAAAGCCAAAACTTAATTGAGCAACTTTTTTGGAGGAGAGAAAATTTCAAATTGAGCATTCCGAAAGAGACACTAAAGACTTTTAAACGCAAATGGCATCAAGTTTCACCAGTTTTCTGCTCTCTTTATGTTTGACGGAACAGTCTAGTTGCTACCTAATTATTTTAGTTTTAATAAGGGTCCAATTGAATTAAAACACCCATGTAGTTGTACCAATACAAGGCGTATTTTAATTAAAAAAAAAAAAACATGGCGTATTTTAAGTAAGTTTCACCCACGTTTTAAAAAAAAAAAGACTGAGTAGTACATTTTGTATATTTGTTTTGGAGATTTTTCTACAATACGCATTGAAAAAAGAAATTACAGATCTTAATCAATAATTATTTGTTCTACATATTATTTTAATTTAATGTGATTTTGACAATATCTAAACAGTAAGAAAGAGACACTTCTACTAGTAGATGGCTCTATCAAAGGAAGATCCATATTCATTTCATGTCCAACACTTGTTTTTTTATTATTATTATTTTTGTTAAAAAAAAACACTTATCGACTAATTTGACTACAATACACATATATGAATTAGGCCAATGAAACTTATATATGCACATATGCATAAATACAAAGTCTACGACCAACTAACTAAATACTAAATCGTATCTGATGACCAAAAATACCAACCGTGTATAATATTTGCCTTAAGCGTGTTAGATCAGTTCCCATTAAAACAGTTTATTGTGAGTTAATTGGCCACTATCAAGGCCTAAAGTATTTTTTTACCAATCAAAGATTTTGTGGGAATTAACACACTTAATAAGCAAAGAAAAAAAAAATTAATGAAAGAGATGAGGAAGTAGATAAGTGCAAGTGAAAGGTAGGACGATGCTCTACGCGTCACGCATAGAAAATGCTGTCTGTATTAGCACCAACATTAACAACACGCAAGTGTTTGATCAATTCAATATACAATTTATATTTTTATGTACAAAAGTGTAAAAAAGCTTAGTTGAAGTTGACATTTTTTTTTGGGGGGGGGGTATTTTGATAAAGAAAATATTCTTGAATC
Organism: Morus notabilis; assembly: GCF_000414095.1. Taxonomy (NCBI): domain Eukaryota; kingdom Viridiplantae; phylum Streptophyta; class Magnoliopsida; order Rosales; family Moraceae; genus Morus; species Morus notabilis. The sequence continues at coordinate 426,468 of NW_010362549.1, forward strand.
TTGACCCCAAGTGCCGTACGAATAAAGGAGTCTCGAATTAAGTGGAAAAATCCTATTACTGAGTAGCAAACTTTTGAGTGATAAATATCAGTAATTAATTGCTGACATAATTATAGGGTCTTCTAATAATCAGTTTTATGAAGTATTATTTATTTGATTGGTGTTGTTTTCTTATTATTTTAAAAATTACAGGTTGATTATGTGCGAGTATGAATGGCTTTTGTGTACATAATCGGCTTTGGTGTGCATCAAGAGCCAAAACGTCAAACTTGGAACCATTTTCGCTGGTTTAACTTTATAAAAGTGACAAATGAAACGAAAACTAGTACATGATATTCTATAATTATGTCATGCAAAAGGTGGATTTTAGCCAAAAAGGAGGTTGATGATGTTGGGGCGCAGAAAGACTTTTGGACAATTTCAAAGTGTCTTTAAATGTTAAATGTTCTGCGACTTGGACGTTCTTTCAACCTTTAAACCCTCGTGCATTAGCTTAAAATCTAAAGAAACTTTCAAGTCTGTATAAACTTTATACATACATACATAAAACAAACATATATACGTAAGTGTGTAATTATATATATATATATATATATGCACACACACGTGTCGCTTCTTGATGCCAGTTAAGAGTAACACGTGGCCTCGTTTATTTCACTGATTCGAGTTTAGAATTCGAGTTTTACTACAGTAAAAAGCTCTCACAAACTATCACATCTAACTTTTTTGCTACAGTAAAAAGCTCTCACATAAAATCACATCTCAATTCGAATTAAAAACTCGAATCAGCGAACTAAACGGGCCAATGACCCCTAATATTTAGATTCTTCTGGTTTGGTATTTTAGGCAGTCGAGCCAGCAAATTTTGTTCGACCTTCCCAATTGAATAGAAAGAAAAAATATATATATATATATATATATTACTGGAAAAATACGTTTCCCCTTAGTTGTTGGTAAGTTATACAAGAAATGTAAAAGAATATACGAATATCTTACAATAACATAAAGCTGCTGTCATCTTGAAACCAAGCCACTTGGATAATTTGCCGTCATCAGTTGCTGCCTACTTTTAAAATGACAATTTATTTAGCTCCCCTCCAAAAAAAAGGACTAATTATGTGGTTCATAGAGAAATGAGTACATTTGTTAGGATTTTCTTTATGAGTTAGGAAACTCTCGAGTCAATTAGAAAAACTTTAGTTAATTTTTGTAGATGAACGAGTATGATTTAATTTTCGTAAAAACGTTTAATTGTAACTGAGGTGTGATTATCGACATGGCATAATGGTAAATCCACACTCACACTTTGAAGTGTAGAATTTAAATTTTAAATTAAAAAATCCTTCAATGGTAGTGTACTCACTCTCAAACCTGTGTGCTCTCGAGAAGCTAAAACCGTATTAGTTGGTGTCTTTAACAACAAATAATAATAATAACAATAATAATGAGATCAATAGCTTTGTTGATTTTTGTATGTTATTTATATATATGTTACTAATTGCTTTAGCTTTTCACAAATCAGTTACGCCTCGTTAATTCGAATTTTTAATTTGAATTGAGATGTGACATTTTATGAGAGTTTTTTACTGTAATAAAAAAAATTAGATATGACATTTTCTGAAAACTTTTTACTGTACAAATTTAAAACTGAAAACTCGAATCGGTGAAATGAACGAGGCCTAATTGCTTCCAACTTTAAAGTTAACTCCTCATTAATCAGGTTGGCACTTGGCGTACGTTTGCTTGCTTCTCTCCCCTTCCTTTACAATATTGTTTAGAAACCACTAGTAGAACAGTTTCTAGTATCTCATGGGAATTAAGATAAAAAAGGGAGGAAAAAAAAAATAAAAGAGAACAAAATTCGTCTTGTCCCAAAATGAACATGTTTTCTTTTACTCAGTCCAATTAGAAGTCCTATACGAGGGACCGATTAATTAAGAAATTAATTGCCCCCTCATTGCTCATAAAGGTTGGATATGATTAATTTGTTAAAAACAAAATGACCCATTTGAATAGACAAGCCCCCTTATCATTAGAATGATTTATTATAAACGACCAACAATAATAATTTACTATTTGCTAAAATAAATCATTAATTAAAAAAAAACCATTACCACATTCTATCCACCGGATCATATTATAAAATCAGATCAGAACAAGTTCAATTGCATATACATAGTTTTTTTTTTTAATTATTATTGTTTGGTACTCTAGCGCCTAGCTAGTATTTATCTGATAATGAGACTGAATCTTATTGCCTATAATATATCAGGAAAAATTAATCACAACTTTGTGAGAAAATCTAATTAATTACTTTGTAAATAGCGCCTACACGCGGTAGAGCCACGCTTTCGAAGAACTAGAAAGCACAAAAGTCACTTTTTTTCCTCCTTTTTTTTTTCCCTGATTAGGAATATAACCTAAATAAAGCGAATAAAAAAAGAAAGCCCATGAACAATGGACCAACCTGGCTAGTTAAAACATAAATAAAAATAAATAAATAAATAAATAATTTCAAATTTTAACTTCAAAAAGTCCCCATATAAAAATATGATTCGTCACTGATTTTCCTAACCTCTTCCTTCAAAAAAAAAAAAAAAAAACAGATTACGCAAAAAATCCTCCGCTATAATATCATCACTCATAGCCTTCTCTTCTCGAGTCTCTAATAAAATCTCTGATTTTTCCCATTAGAATTACTCCCTTTTTAGCCATGTTTTCCTCTTCGAAAAGGAAGAAAAAGAACTCGAATTCGTCGTCAGAATCATAGAGATTACAGATATTATCATCAATTCTTACATACCCACAAAAAAAAAAAAAAAGAGAATGGTTTTTCTTCCTTATCTTCTTCTTCTCTTTCTGGTAATCGTCTGTGGATTGGTTTTGGTCCGTATTCTTCTGTACAGAACAGGATTGGTTTACATCGTGAAAAAATGGTGGAGAGCTTTCGAGGACTGTTTCCATGTCTACCAAACATTCAAAGTCCCCGAGTTCAACGACGCCATGCAAGAGAATCAGCTATATCGCAGAGTCGGCGATTACCTCAATTCCTTGCAATCCGTCGAGGATTCCGATTTCACCAACCTCGTCGCCAGCAAAAGGCCCGGCGAGATCGTCCTCAAGCTCGATCGCAACCAGAGAATCGAGGATTTCTTCCTCGGAGCGAAATTGGTTTGGCTGAACGAAGAGAGAGGAGAGAGAAACGCATCCAGAAGCTTCGTTTTGAAGATTCGGAAGGCCGACAAGCGGAGGATTCTGCGGCCGTATCTGAACCATATTCACGCCGTCGCCGATGAGGTCGAGCAGAGGAAGAGGGATTTGAAGCTTTACATGAACCTCGGAGGAGGAAATCTCTGTGATCGTGGCGGCGGACGGTGGAGATCGGCGCCGTTCGCGCATCCGTCGACTTTCGAGACGATCACCATGGAAGCCGATCTCAAATCGAAGGTGAAATCGGATCTCGAGAATTTCGTCAAGGCGAAACAGTATTACCACCGGTTAGGCCGTGTTTGGAAGCGGAGTTATTTGTTGTACGGACCTTCCGGTACCGGAAAGACGAGCTTCGTCGCCGCCATGGCGAATTTCCTCGGATACGACGTCTACGATCTCGATCTCTCCAGAGTCACCGACGACTCCGATCTGAAAATGCTGCTGCTGCAGACGACGAACCGGTCGGTGATCGTGATTGAGGATCTTGATCGGTTCTTGATCGCGAAATTGACGGCTGTGAGCTTATCGGGCGTGTTGAATTTCATGGACGGCCTGCTTAACTCGTGCTGCACGGAGGAGAGGATCATGGTGTTCACGACGAACGGAAAAGACGATATTGACCCTGCGATTCTCCGGCCGGGTCGGGTCGATGTGCATATCCATTTCCCTTTGTGTGACTTCGTTGCGTTCAAGAACTTGGCCAATAGCTATTTGGGTCTAAAGGAGCACAAGCTTTTCCCCCAAGTGGAGGAGATTTTCCAAAGCGGGTCGAGTTTGAGCCCGGCCGAGATTGGGGAGCTTATGATGGCGAACCGCAACTCACCCAGTCGGGCCATCAAGTCCGTCATCTCCGCGTTGCAAACAGACGGTGATGGGAGGGGCGTGGGGAAGATCGGACGGAGGTTGTGCGACAATGGGCCGATGAGCTTCTCAGAGGAGCCGGGTTCACCCGCCGGAGCATTTTTTGATGGGGTCCATCCGGTAAAGGATATCCGTAAATTGTATGGATTTTTGCGGGTGAAGAGCAACAGAAAACAAGCTTTTGATGCGGGTTCGGGTCAGAAGAGTGGTTGATCCGATTTTACTTTCGAATTTGTTAGTACATGTCAAATTGCCATTTTGGGGGGCCAAAGGTCAACGGCTAGAATTCCTATAGCAAAAGGCTATTGTTTATGGCTTAGATCAAAAGCTTTTTTTGTTAATGAACAAAATTTAGATTGTGATAGTGTCATTCTTCTTGTTATCTATTTTGGTAGTTTTAGTTTTAGGAATGTTTTGCCCGTCGGCTTTGTAAATTGGAAGATTAGATAATCTTGATAAATACTATTTAAAAATATACGGGTCAAAACTTTTATCTTTTATTTTTTATTTATAATCTTTTTAATTAGATAATTACATTAATAAAATGGTACTAGAGTAAGAATAAAAAGTAAAGGTTGAGATTCATGAGGACATTCTCCATTTTTTCTAGAAGGATTAGCTTGATGATTAGCAGGAAAGCAATAGATAATTAAGGCGAGCATCCACATGAGTATTATTTTTTTTTATTCCATTTCATTTTATTTGGTTGTCAATTTGCGATTGTGCTTATCATTGGGGTTTTGTTTTCTTATTTATTTTCTTTAACACAAAGCATGAATCAATGAACAATGGATGACAGTAATAAAATAAGCAAGGTTTTGGAGTATAATTCAATTGCTGAGGTAAGTTGATAGCAACTAGAGAGAATAGATGCACACAAGGAAGTTTAAACAATAAAAATAAATAAAAATAAATAAAAAGAAGAAAGTTTCTCATGGTGGAAACTGAAAAACTGAAAGGAAAAAACTCTCTTGGCTTATGAAACTTCATGTGAGTTGTGACTAAAGACCAGAACTTGGTTTTGGTTGTATGTTATAAGAGTAATGATATTCCCTTTTCTCCATCTCTGAATCAAAAAAAGGCTGTTCTGGACTTTCCTGCTCTCATCATTGGTGATGATGATGTATTTTTGGCCCTTTCTGTCTAAACTTATATCATCCTTGGCCCAAATTGAGGCAGAAAAAGAAACAAAGTGGAAAAAATAAAAAATAAAAGGACATATAATTCATTCACAAGTCAAGGGTCAAGGCCGATAATTGCACGGCTACTGAATAAACACGCTTTTCAGCTGTTGCCTGAGATTCTAGCTTGTGAAAAATTTTAAAAAAAATAATTCAAGTTATAATTTTATTTGAATTTATGTTCTTTTAAGTTTAAATTCGAATTTAAATTCAAGTTTATGACTAAAATTTGAGTTCAAGTTTCTACTTCAACTCAAGTTCAGAAACTCGAACTCAAATTAATGAACAATATTTTTTCTATTTTTTAAAAATACTATAACTTTTTCGTTTTAATTCTGATTGAGATGGTTTTTTTTTATCCGTTAACAATGAAAGAACTAATAAAACACGACTCACATACCCCATTAAAATTTTTCATCAGCATTGAGTTTTTATTAAAATACTATTTAAATACAAATTTAAGTTTTGACTTACTCAAACACAAACTTAAAAAGATTCTTATCTCAAACCATAACTCAAATGTACACAACTAAACACAAACTCAAATTACAAGTTCAACTCAAATTATAACTCAAATTCAACTCAATAATTATATTCAAATTAAACTCAAAAAGAACAGGCCTTCAATTTGTCATTTCACCATGTCTGGTTTGCAACCGTGCTCATGAATAAAGACCCATTTGGCAGTTCATAAAATGAAAACTTAACAAAATATTCTCCAGCAAAAGAATTGAAAAAAATAAAAAAAGATAGAAGAAAGGAGACAGCCCAACTTGACTTAGCTTGTGTTGATATGCATTTGTATGGACCCAAATGATGTTGGGAAGGAACATTGGCATTTGCCAATTTGAGCAATTTCAGGTGATAATTGACTGAGAAAAGTAGAATGGCTATAATTTCGCAGCTAAAAAGACAGTTTAAGAATTGGATGCTCTATTCTTTATTAGGAGAAATGTTACAAATTCCTCGTGCCTTTTAAATTTTAAAACGTATTTATTGCGTCTCTTCATGTATAATACTTCTATAAATTTACTCCCCCTCCCCCACAGCTAACTTTAAAACTTGCTATTTTTTTTTTTTGGACGAAACTGTAGAGTTTTCGTTTGGTTTAAGCTTAAACGGAACATTTATGGTTAATGCATGTCTTTTACTCTAAATAAATTAGTTAGCACCAAATCTAAGATATATTTTCTCCTTAATTAGAGTAGCTACTCAAAAGCAAGAAAACAAGAAGGAAAAAAATGGAGAACAGGCCAGAATTCAATTGGGTTAGTTAAGAGTTTAATAAAATTGATAAATTTGACATTCTCACGTAAGTCGCACGTACTAGTGTGTCTAAAAAATAGCACATTTTAAAGTTTGATAGTGAATTTGGAGACATTATATTATAGGTGAAAGTTTAGGTCGGGTCAAACGGGTCAGGCCGAAGTCCTAAACTGTTGGCTCGATCCTAACTCGACTCAACTAGCTCAAGTGTTCGGGCAACTCAAAATCTTATTCGAGTCAGACCCTTTTTCAAAATAAATTTTCTTAAGAAGTACCTTATAATTTTCGGCTTCGGCTGGGCCGACCCTCGTTATTTTAAGGGCCGATAATAACGAGTCGGATTGGACTAAAATTCTCATTTGGGCTTAGACCGGACGGTCTAAACATTCACCTCGATACAATCATCAGGGTGCACAACAAAGACTTTTCAAGTTTTGAAGAATTCATAGAATTTATCCTCTTTACTATGAAAAGCAATAATATAAAACAGAAAACAAACAAGAATGCATAAGATTTTTATTAATGTGAATGTTATGTTACTAATTTCATCATAGTAAATAAAAAGATTACAAGATGATCACGCACGGCTCATGTTTCACAATTTGTCCGTGTTTTTCTTGATTCAAGTGCAAATACTGCATGATATTTAGGCTCTACATACTTAAACAAATAAATGGCCAATTATTACACATAGACATAGCAACCGGTGCCGCTATCATTATCTTATTGTTATAAAATAAAATATTATTATACTATTATTCTTTGGGATTACAATAAGGCCCCGTACTTTTTTTTTTTTTTATACCACTTCTGACTCGCCGCTAATTATGACCTTTTCTTTGCATGAAATTATTGCTCGATCTCTTCGAATACATCAACAGTTTACGACCTCATGATTCAGTTGTTCTTGAAACTGAGATTCAGGCATCGTTTATTCGAGTTTAGAATTTAAATTTTATTATAATAAAAAAATTTTATAAATAATTACATTTAATTTTTTTATTGTAATAAAAAATTCTCACATAAAATCACATCTTAACTCAAATTAAAAACTCTAATTAACGAATTAAAAAGACTCTTAAAATGTTCTAATATCAATTATTGTTCCATCTGTTTCTTCTCCTTTTCTTTTAATAATGTTTTTTTTTGAAGGATTTTAATAATGTTTTGGCATCATTCTTTACTTTCTTTTCCCTTGTATATTAGAATAACGAACCTTAGCATTCACGTCTGCAATTATGGGCCAAGACATTAATGTCAATTGGGAGAGAAAAGTGCAATAATGAATATATATGAGGTATGTTCGGAGTCAGTCCAGCTGGCCGTGTTTCAAATTCTCCACTGAGATGCCTAAAATGGATATGGACCAATCTCCATCGCTAGCTAGAATCAAGAAGCCACTTTTTTTCGCCACCCTGTATACGTTCTACAATACCAGAAACACACACACATATATACACGTATGCATGTACGTAGGTATATATATTCATGTACCTTGTCATTGTAACATGTGCTTATTTTGAAAACATCATGCTTTGTTAATTTTACCAATCTAAATTTTCAGTTTTAAGTTTTTACATTTAAAAACTCTCAGAAAATGTCACATTTAATTTTTTCTGCTACAGTTAAATTTTTTTAAAAAATATCACATCTCAATTCGAATTAAAAGTTTGAATCCATAGACTGAAATTCTGAAGTATTTCTATATGGGAAGCTTCGACACACCGCAGTCTAGTTGTTGAGGGACAACGAATTTTAGAGCTAAGATATTGTTGGATTTACACATAATAAATGTTTAAGAAAAAAGTTGGTTTTTTGTTTTTTTGCTTTAATAAAGTTGGGTTTGATCCCGGAATATAATGCTTGAATACTCGATTACAATAAAGGGTAGTTGTACTGGCTTTTGGAATAGGTTTTGGTGTATATATACACGCACATATATATATATATGTATGTATATATATATATTCGTATTTTTCGACAATAATGTATCAAATTACAGACTGGTGTAGGAAATGAAGATCATGGAAACTCTCTTTTTTGTTATTTGCAACGCAATGAACACGACAGCTTTTATTATCGTAAATTGTCAAAATAAAAGTTAAATAAAAGAAAGAATATAATAGATTCACTGTAGTTCTGTGATGTGTCCATATCCACACATGTATGAAGAACAAGGAGAAAATCTACTAATAAGGACCACTATAAAAGATCTCTATATAAATACAAAATACAAATCCAAAATCGTGTAAGGTACTTACCACTGTCAAATTCCCTAAAACCAAGAGTTTTGAAAAGTTTGAACGATAGATTATGCTCTTGGAATATAAAGCTTGAAAATGGATAAGAAATTGACGAGAAAAAGGATCACAGGAGTAGTTCCTATAGTTTCAAATCATAGTCTCGGATTAGTTGTATGAATATCTCTTTGAATCTTATTTTAGATTTGACTCAATGCATACATACTTTAAATTTTTACCCTTTTGTAAAATTGCATAAAAAATTTACAAAAGATTTTTTAAAGTGATGAAAAAGAATTTTGACATCAAATTTGGTCTTAGGTTTATTGACATCAATTTGTTGGACAAAAATTGTGCTAACATTGACCAGTAACTCGATGGGTTACTTGAGTCAACCGGTGGGCTATTGAACTCTGGAGTGGTAGTGGCCTCGGTCACCACTGGTCGACCGATACCATTCAAACGTCTGTATTGCTCATCAGAGCGATAAAGCTATAGAGAATGTCGTTGGAGAGGGGACAATGGCGGTAGACTATTTTGTTTTGTTTTTTTATTTTTATTTTTTGTGAGAGTCATTACGGTGTTACTCATTGGAGTGATAAAGATTAAAAAAAAAAAAAAAATCGCTAGTATAAATCGACTCCATATAAATACATATTACTAGAATCAGATAAATTATCCAACAATATCAAATATACTAATATCCACATATTTTCTAATATGATAATAAACACAAATCAATTATTCAAAATTATTTATAAAAGTAATTACATACCAAATGCTAACTTTCCCTAATGCATGTCATATTAGTTTTTATTCTTTATTAGTAGATTTAAGAAGTTATGTTGATTAACATTAAGTTACATTCACTTATGGAAAAGTCTTTTTCAACTCTAAAAATGTGACAATTCACCTCTCACTGAGGTGAAGTTGGAATAAAGTTTGAGATATGTATCATTGCTCTTAAAAAAATTGAACAACCTCTTGAAAGAAAAAAAAAAAAAAGAAAAGAAAAAGAAGAAAAAGAAATTGAACAAGGCAGATTGTTTTACTCATGAATTCCCACTTTATTATTATGAATGCACGGTTGGTGTATGTACATATATTGTACCTAAACAAACGTAAAGTTCGAGTACGTAACCAAAAATATCTTTTAGTTCTCAATTTCTAGACCAAAAGAGTGCTAAAGTCACTAGCGACTTCTCTTTTCCACCTTAGTTTGGAAGAAAACATGTCATTAAAGTTCCTTGGTTAATTATCACCACCAACAACATCTAACATTGTGATCGTATTAGGACCCGTTTCAGATGATGAAAGATGTTAAGATGGCCCAACAAATGTCACCACCAACACATTGAACCAAAAAACTAAAGAAAATTTCTTCTTAAGATCGCCATGCCCTCATGCCCATGCTTTAAGATCTTCCTCATGTACCAGCGTTGCCTCGAAATTAGGGCACATATTGGCCTACTTCACCATCCCCCACACATAAATAGTACTCAAGAAACGTTTCTGAAAAAAAAAAAAGTTTTAGAGGTAATTGGTTTAAGGTCCTTTTATCGTGGGGTCTCATAGATCTCTTTTGTGGCCGCGGGATCTCATCGAAATCTAAATTATAATAAAAATATACATAGAATAAATAATTTTTTATATATATTTGACAGTTAAAAAAAAATTTCTATCGATATTTTTTTTGAGCCACACCCTAGAAATTTCCATTTGTTTAAAGGGAGAAAGAACTAAATAATGTTTAGGATTAGTCCCATAAACTTTAGGTTTATTTCTACTTTGCCCCTTAAAGTTTGAATTTGTATCATTTAAACCCTTTTATAAGAATTTATTTCAAATTCAGACGAAAAAAAGGATTAAGTGTGGTTTTGTGGTTTTGATCTATTTGTTTTTAACAGAAATACCACATAATTGTTACTCTCTTTTTTTCTATATGTTTTTTAACATAAATTACAACTAATAGGATTAAGTGGGAACAATTAAAACTTCATGAGGCAAAGTGATAGTTTTAAAGTTCGGGAGACAAACCGAGAATGACCCTAAAGTTCAGGATGCACTAATAATAATAATCCTAATATTTATAATTAGGGACTTTCTCCAATAGGCCTACTTACCGAAAGCACTAGTTTCCGACCTTTAAATCTGGTCAAAATCACATCAGTTAAAAAAGTATGCAATACGAATAATTTCTGATATAAATTTAACAGCTGAAAAATAGATAACTAACAATTATTCATTTTTTCTCATCATACCAAAAAAACTCTCTAATAATTAAAGTAAATAATAGGTTTTAACATACTTGGAGTAAATAGCAAATTTATTAATTAAATCACTGTTTTACCTCTAGTGAGTAGATAATTTATCTTGTAAATATTCTACTTAAGACAGTTGCTATTTATTCAAATATTTTTAAAACCTCCTCTTGTAAAATATTACTTAATATAATTTCCATACGAGGATTAGTTGATTCTAAGGCCCTTCTTTCATAACAGAGCACAAAAGAGCACTTTCATCCATCTTAAGGTCAACATTTTCTGTTAACGTCCCAATTTTCTCACCAAGAGTCGTAAAAAAAACAAAAATAAAGAAAATAAATACTCTTTAAAATGTATAAATCTGAATTTTTATCTTATTCTTAATTAATATTATTTTTAATCAAATAAATATATTAATTAAAATAATATTAATTAATAATAAAGAATAAAAATTTAAATTTATACAAGAAGTTTAATAATTTTTTGTTCTTTTTTTCCCCAAAAAGAAACTTCACAATGTAGGCCTAGAAAGATTCCTTGATGAGCCTTAACTCTCTATGAACAACACAAAAGGCTCATCCACAAATGTCTCTCTCTATCCACTTTCAACAAGCCCAAAAAGAGAAAATCCATAAATAAAATAAAAAAACAAATTAGGAAGTAGTAAAGTACAGTAGAAATAGAATGTAGATCAACATGAGCAAGTGGATAATTTCTTCATCTCACTTATTTCCAAATCAGAGCCAGGAATGACATCAATCTTGGAACCTTGAAGAACCGCAGGATCAGAACCGTTGAGTTTGCCATTATTACTCCCACATTCCAAAGCCTTCTTAGAAACGACGCCGTATATCTCTTCAAGTACTCTGAAGAAGGCAGCGTCCACGTTGTCACCACTGAGAGCAGAAGTCTCCGAGAAGAAGAGGCCCTGATCCTCTGCGAACTCCACAGCGTCTTCCGTTGGAACCGCACGCAAGTCCACCAGATCGGCCTTGTTCCCTATCAGCATTATCACGATCGAGTTGTCCGAGTGGGCCCGGAGCTCCTCCACCCACCTCGCCACGTGGTCGAAGCTCTGTCGTTTCGTGATGTCGTAAACCAGCATTGCCCCTAATGCGCCTCTGTAGTACGCACTTGTAACTGCTCTGTATCTACGTTTGAAACCCAGATACCAAAAAACAATTAAATAACCGATCACAACTTTAACGAGTCACGAACCATGATTCAAATCATAACACGAATCCTCATTCTAAATGTAATTCAAATTTAGAATTTAAATTTTATTATAATAAAAAACTCTTAGAAACAGTCATATTTAATTTTTTTATTATAATAAAAAACTCTCATATAAAATTACATCTAAACTTAAATTAAAAACTCGAATCAGTAAACTAAACGAGCCCCACATATCAATTCATATAAATAATATAGAGGCTTTTTTACTTCTCATAATTCTCACCAAGGTAATATTTAACACTAATTTTATCAAAAATTTAGCATTGATACGTAATTATCACGATACTTATCGGGTAAGTTAATCGCGGTAAAAATGAATAACGCTACTCTTTCTATCCATGCTAACAAAAAATAAAAATAAAAAAAAATAAAAAACCAATGCCAAGATGGTATCTAGTATTGAGACAAACTTTATACAATAGTATCTATCTACTTCTACCTAATTAAAAAAACAACAGCGAGATGATTTTCAGCATTAATACATGCTTCATATACTAACACCTATTTACCTAGTTAAAAAACTAATTGTGATCAACTCATATCTAGCCTTAGTGAGTGACATGACTGAACCAATATTACAATATGATTTATATGCCAACATAATTCATATATATATATATATATATATATTATTTTGGCTCATTAGTAATATATTACTTTTTTTGTCTCGGATTTCCTTCTCAATATTTGCACATCAAGCGTTGAAACTTCTATTCCTTGGCTCGTGATTAATTTACAAGTGTGTGAGCAAACACTGTCATTTCTACTCAAAATAGAATCACAGATTAGACATGATATGATAATCCTAAACCTTCCATCATTGATCACACCATTAATCCACAGTATCCAAACTTAAGCAAAATAGAGAGAGAGAGAAAAAGAAAAGGAGTGAGAGAATCAAGAGAGAGAGAGAGAGAGAAATATTAGGAACCTTTCTTGGCCGGCAGTGTCCCAGATCTGAGCCTTGATGACTTTGCCCTTAATGTTGACAGTCCTAGTCTGAAACTCAACACCAATAGTTGACTTTGAGTCAAAGCAAAACTCATTTTTAGTGAACCTTGAGAGTATCTGAGTTTTCCCAACAGCAGAATCTCCGATCACCACCACCTTAAAAACATAATCAATTTTCTGATCATGCCCATTTTCACTCTCGGTCCCATTCATTTCTTGGTTCATTTTCTCACTACCCAAAAAGAAAAAAAAAAAGAAAGAAAAAACACTAATAATATTCTTTCTTACGGTTCTCCTTTATGCAAAGTATATAACATTGAACCTTGTTTTTGGTCTCTGGGAGTTTTAAGTGGGAGCTAGTGAAGGAAAAGGACAAAAAATTGGAGAAAGAAGCAGACAGGACACGGTTTTAAACAGGAAAAGAAGGCTAGAAATGAATTATAGGTCCAGTCATTGTCTCACCTTTAAAGCTTTTTGTTATAGTGGGTGGCTTCCATTCCATGCATTTTTTTTTTAATGATTTTGGTTTAATGTTTTTCCATAATTTGGGGACTAAAACTTCTTTGAAAAGCCATTAAAGTTTGATAACCGGGATTGGTACTAGGATTTATAATTAGTCATTGTAAGTAACCAGCGTAAGCACTCCTAAAGAGCTAAGTTCTGTGGCGCAATCTACGGGATTATTGTTTTTTCTTTTCTCTTCTGTTTCTTTTGATATGGCGCAAGTGCTAATGCTACTACATTATATGTTATTGTTTTGGATAACTTTATTGTGGAAGCATCCCACCATAAGACAATAGTCATGCATGGAGTCTCTTATGATTAAACCCTCACTCAAATCTTTTATTTTCAAAAATTCTATTTACATATGAATATGTATTGTATTAAGTAATGTACATATAACCCCACTAAAAATATAAAAATTAATCTTATAATTCTCATTAAGTTTTTGTTTTAGTTAATTAATTCCATTGATAAAAAATTTTAATTTCGTCGCTGCCGACAGTCATGAAGTGAATGAGGCTATAGTGTCTAACGGAATCTTTGTTTGATAATCCCATAAGATGTGTACAATTTGATTTAATTTTTACCATCATGATAATGATACAATATGCTTACTGTAGGGTGCCCCACATAGAATCCCTCATGATTATAAGGAGTTGTGAAAGTTGATTTCATAATTTAAAGCAAAAGAGAATGGTCCTTTAATTTGAAGCTAAACTCGCCCTTCATAAGAACTCGGAACTAATAATAGAGGGAAAATTAAGTGGGGCACTATGTCATTTCATCTTAGGCGGTTGGATTAGGTATGTTATGTCGCATGCTTTTTAATTACCTTAATCAAATACCCAACTTCTTTTCAAAAGAGTATCATCTATCGGCACAGGTTTGTTTTTGCTTTCTTGTAATAATTCATTTAGTGGACGTTTAATTTATAGATTTAAAATCATGATTCAAAATCATTCTCGATTTACATTTATTTTTTGTGAGAAAAAATGTTATAGCGAATCACGAACCATGATTCGAATCATGACACGAATCTATCAACCAAATGCACATTTAGTACAAGCTAGGAAGCGTTGAGAACTTATCATTTAGTTATTTACTACCAAAAAACACCAACAAATGTCACTATTTGCCTTATGAAAGTGGGCGAACGCTTACTTATATACATGGGTTCTTATTGAAGCGATTTTCTAATCTAGTCCCAAATTCTAAAACAATTATATAATGGGTTTCTGGTTTGTTCTCTGAGTTTCACTTAAAAATCAATTCGACAGAGTTTCTGTGTCTGAAAGTGAAACGAGAGTAAAATTTCATCGTTTTACTCAGTACGAATCTTACTCCCACAAGTCTAAAATGACATTTCATCAGGAGTTGGGGCCGTATTTCATGCATTACTGTGGGAGGACATGGACCCAACCCAAGTATATTTCCGTGCGTTCCCTGGCAATCTCGTATAGTCCCTGACCCTAGCAAACAATGTGTGGACGTTTTAAAGAAATGTTTAAGCCCGTTCGGTTCGTTAATTTGAGTTTAAATGTGATATTGTGTGAGAATTTTTTACTGTAATAAAAAAAATAGATGTGACTGTTTCTGAGAGATTTTTACTGTAGCAAAACTCGAATCAACGAAAAGAACGAGACCTTAATTTGTTAATTTAAATTTTTAATTTAAATTGGGATATAATTTTATATTATAATTTTTTACTATAATAAAAATATTATATATAATTATTTTTAAAATTTCTTTATTATAATAAAT
This sequence comes from Morus notabilis, assembly GCF_000414095.1. Lineage (NCBI taxonomy): Eukaryota > Viridiplantae > Streptophyta > Magnoliopsida > Rosales > Moraceae > Morus > Morus notabilis. The sequence goes on from NW_010362549.1 coordinate 441,942, forward strand.
TTAAATCGATAAAATAAATATGACCTAAATATAATCGTGTGTAATTAAGTTGTCGTCCTATTTCCTAATGTTTTGCACCGACAAAATTTGTCCTATGACATTCTTGTGGACGATAAGGCCCACATACTCTACGAAATGTTCAAATCAATAGAGGGGAACACAAACCAAGGCAGATATGGTATTAAATTACATAAAAGAGAAAAAAAAAAGATAAAAAAAAAGGAAAAAAAGACGAAGGTATTAAATTTTTCATTGAGGCGTTTTAGTGGGACTGCCATTTTTTTAATCTTTTAATAATAGAAATCTGATCGATCCCGAGTTAATGTTTTGACATTGCAGATCACTTGGTACTAAATTTATCATTGAGATGTAATTATTTGAATGATCGTAAACAATCATAATAGACTTGGAAATAAAATCTATGGCCTAGATCATTCAAAACGGGTTTCTCTTGTCTACCAACGCTTATAAATATGGTGATGAGTGGGAGAAAGGTTTTTTTTCTTCTTCTTCCTACATATTTCATGTGTTGATCTTTTGTTAACGTGTGCATTGGACATAGCGCTGAAAGTGCAGGTCATTCAGACTCGGCGGCCCAAATAGGATTTTCGGTCCGTACCCGACCTTTTATTTAAATCGGTACAATCTAGCCATGTTTTATAGGGAGGAGGATCGGCCCAATTTAATTCTAAATCCTGAGAGGTTACGATCAGGAGATTTAAAAAATAATAAGTAAAAAAAAAAACACTTTGGGCCAGCTCGGTCTAAAAATACTTAAACTTAAACTATCAATCTGATCCATACAATAAAACAATACAAGATTGGGACCATAATAACGTGCTCCAGCCTAGTCTATTAGTCCAACCTAAATTTATAGCTCCTCTTATTTACATACTCTTTTATAGCATATTCTTTTAACGTTGCTAAATTTTAGTAATTTTGAATTCTCATTCTAAAATAATATCATTTTCAAATTTACCCATACTTATAGGGTTTCATTTCTTTTGTTTATCACTTAGTCAATCGCCTCTATCAATCTCTCTTTTTGTCACAGGGTCTCCACCGCCGTTAGTGGTCGGTGACCGGTAAATACTATATTTACACGTAAATACGGTAGTCAACTGTTGCGAGATCCGCATGTATGGGTAAATACAATAGTTACTAGTTGTTAGTGCTCGTAAATTCGGTATTTACTGGCCATCAGTGTCTATACCACTGTCGGCGTTTGTATTTATAGGTAAATATGGTATTTATCAGTCTTTAGAGTTAACTACAAGTGACTGATAAATACTATATTTTTAAGTAAATATGATATTTACAAGTAAATAGTATTTACCAATGCTATATTTATAAGTAAAAATATGGTATTTTCTAGCCTCCTGTGCTAACAGCTAGTGACCGTTAAATACTGCATTTTCATATAAATATGTTATTTACAATTAAATACCATATTTATCATAGAGGGGAAGGAGAGAGTGGAGTTGCAAGGAAAAAGAATTTAGGAGTATTTTTGAAGTTTTAATATGCTATTTCACTCGCGGTGTAAAGAGCCGAAGCAGGCCAGCCCATCAAAAGTCAATCACGGCTCTGCCCTTGCCCTTTCCTTCATAGCCCATTTGTTAGTAGAACCTGGCCTAATTTGGGCTTATATATGGACCTTGTATTAAACGGGTTGAACCGGCCTTGCTTAAACCACTTTATTACACTGCACAACTTTGAGAAAATTATTAAATATAAGTCTAAATTTTTACTCTTTATTTTTAATTAATACATTTTATTTAATATAGTATTTAATTAAAAGGGTATTAATGAAGAGTAATAAGTAAAAATTAAGATCATGCAATCTAAAAGAGTATTTATCTCTTTTTCTCTCACACTTTTTATTTCTAAAAAAAATAAAATAAAATAACCCTGTGGAATGCAAAAAGAATTAGACATATTATAACTTTTGTCACTTCAATAATAGAGTTTTTTTTTTTTTTTTTTACCAATTCAAAATGTTAACAAAAAGCTGCAGAAATCCTAACTCATATTAAATTTTGTGGCATACTACCTAATTTTCTTATATATCCAAGTAAAAGACATTAGAAAGCTTGTTTCTTTACCTTTAAAAAAAAAAAAAAAAAAAAAAAAAAGTTCCTTCAAAAATTATTTTCTTTTTTTAAAAAACGAAAAAAAAAAAAAAGGACTGCTCCTTTAATGATTAAGAAGACAACCTTTTTGGGCCACAGAAAGTAACAACTCAGTTTGGCTCCAAGAATACATCTACCACATTTAACTGCTCGGTCTGAATAAAAAATATATATATATATAAAAAATTATAAATTATGATTCAAAATTAAAAATAAATACAAAAATAAACGTTTGCATCTCATTCGTGTAGTAAGTTTTAGTGGCTGAAACTATCCTTATCTCTTGTCAAAATGAGACCAATTCTACAACTACAGAACAACAGCAACAATTAGCACACAACTTCCCTCTCCATGGACCCTCTTTCAAGCTCAGTTTCAACCCTCAAAGTCCCTACCCTCCACTCAACCACATCTCGTCATGAACTGCTCACTCATTTCAAGACCACCCCATCAAAAAACCTCCCCTACTCATCACTCCTCCCCAACAAGACCCCCACTTTCACCACCCAAAACCCCTTCACTCCCTCATCCTTCTCCTCAACATCTCCGACCCGGTCTCTCACCGCGCCATCGCCGTCGCCACGGCCCCCCATCCACCACCGAAACCCCGCCACCGGGTACGCGGCGGCTCTCCTCGACGTAGCGCAGGCAAACAATTCAGTTGACTCGGTGGGCCGAGACGTGGAGAGGCTGCTGAATTTGATGAGGAACAAGAGGGTTGAGGCGGTTTTGGGGAGTGCCTTTGTGGGGGAGAAAGAGAAAGGACAAGTGGTTAAGGACTTGGCCGAGAAGGGAAGGTTTAGTAGGCATTTGGTGCGTTTGGTGAAGATGTTGGTTGACAAAAAAAAAGACGTTGGAATTATAAGGCAAGTTTTGGAGGAGTTTGAAAGGGTTTATGATCAGATGTTGAGGACTCAAGTGGTTTTGGTTTCTTCGGCAAAAAAGATTGAGGAAAATAACATGTTTTGGATTGCCAAAAGGGTGCAAACACTCACTGGGGCTCTCAAGGTCAAGGTGAGGAATTTGGTTCGTCATAACTCGCTTTCCTTTGCTGTGTAAAGAGCTTGTTTTTATGTATAAATGCAGAAATTAACAGATTATATACGTGGGGTTATCTATATATGTACAATGTTACAATCCACTTAACTCTTTCAAATCCCATGTCTGAATTTGTTAAATATTATTTGTTATAATTAAGCTCGTGGCTACATCTTCCATTTTTCGGTAGTTGATTTCAGTTCTGTCAAGTATTTTCAGAATTTTATTTGGTTTGAAGAAATACGATAAGTACTAATAAACTTGGCAGGTAACTAACACGAGACTGATTTTTATCACTTCAAGTGCAAACCATATTTATCACGATTATTATTATTATTATTATTATTGTTATTATTAGTAGTAGTATTATTGTTATTGTTACTGTTATTGTTATTATTGTTGTTATTATTATTATTGTTATTATTGGCTAGAAATAGCACGATTAAGTTCAACCTAACAAAGAAATCATTTATGTACCAATATTTATATGTCACAATCAATTCAATAAATGCTTGTGGCACCAAAACAGCATTTAATTAGAGTCTTTCTGCCTTCTTACTTTTATTGCGAAATTCTCAGTGGGATGGTATCCAGTGTAATAAGATCATTGATCAGACAGCATTTATCAATATAACGGTGGTCCGGCCCGTATTTCTGTCCGACCTAGCCCATATTCACAACACTAGAGGCTCCATGAGGTGGCACCATATAATTCCTCTTAATTTGTTCTTGTTTTTTTTTTTTTTTAATATTGACTTGCAAAAGGATTAATTATGAGACATGAATCAGTTCAAAAAATAATCAGGACTATTGCAGATGTGAGAAGAATGGAAGGTCAAAACGCCATGCAATAGAGTCATTTTTATTTTTATCCTTTAACGTTAGTTCATATATTTTTTATTTTTTAAATTAGAAGTAGTTAAAGGGTAGAGTTTTGTGTAAATTTGTTCACAAACCAAGTATACAGCGGGATCTTGTTTAAATTTATTCAAGCTGTCTAATCAGTTGCTAAGCTTTAAGCTTCAAAAAATTAATTAATTTGTTTGACACCAATTAATACTTAATATCGGTCGCTATTTCATGATGGAAGACAAAAGTTTCAAATGGACAAACTAATTTGTTTGTTAATTTCATGGTAATATTAGTAGAATAGGTATAGGCTAGGCCTATGGGGTTAGCAAAAATACTTGAATATATGAGAAGTATCTCTTTCCCATGATATTACATGATAATCTAGTTTATCTTTTTTCAAACAAACATATATAATGAACTTGGATTGGAATATGTATTTATAATACTAAACCACAGTCGATTTGCTGCCATGTGTCGGATCAATTTGCACTGTGTAATTTGTTTCTAAGATGTTGGAAATTTTTAACTATAAAGTAAAATAAAATAAAGAAATTTGACTAGCTAATAATATTTATGTCATCATGGATGACAACATCGAACATCAATTCATATATATGAACAGCCAATGACTATGATCCAAATCTCAGCCAGCAAAATTACTTTTTGTGAAGAATATTATTTATATTTGTCATCATCTTTTGGCCGTCACATATGCTTTTGTGAATCCTAAGCTGGAACACGCAGAGGTCACAGCTGTATAAGAAATAAGACATCGAGAAAATAGTTACCTTATTAAGAGATAGTAAAAATAAGTCGATACGAAAAGTTTAAGAAAGTATATAGATTAATTTTTAATTATAAAAATTAATAGGTCATAATTTATTAAGTTATAGTTTATAATTAGATAAATTATGAATAAATTTATCAAATTATGATTCATAGTCATATAAGTTATAGACAATTATGGATAATAACTTATCAAGTTATGATTCATAACCAGATAAATTATAGACGAAACAGTAATTTAATCTATTTATTAACTTATATAAACTATTAACCTATTAATTTTAATTCATCTCAAATCTTTATCAATTTTCCTCTTTCTCCCCTTATTATATTTGTCATCATCTTTTGGCCGTCACATATGCTTTTATGAATCCTAAGCTGGAACACGCAGAGGTCACAGCTGTATAAGAAATAAGACATCGAGAAAATAGTTGCCTTTTTTTTGCACCTCAGAACTAGTCAACGTTTGATTATCAAAAACCCAAGTCAAAGTTACTTGTGGACCTATGTAATATTATATAGATATATGCCCAGTGGGGAAAATAAGCGAGAAAGGGCGAATATAATTTTAAATTTTAAGATTTAAGAAAAGGTGAACATATATATGGGTCCGTTCATTTCATTGATTTGAGTTTATAATTCGAGTTGAGATATAATTTTATGTGAAAATTTTTTACTGTAGTAAAAAAATTAGATGTAATTGTTTCTGAATACTTTTTACTGTAGCAAAATTTAAATTCTAAACTCGAATCGGTGAAGTGAACGGACCCATAATCTCTAGAAGAGAAAGGAGAAAAACTATAAATTTTAACAAAAATAACTCCGTCTACCCTCAATAGCTCTGTCTTTGTGTGTGTGAGTGAGACCTACATGATATAGAAGTTGGATCTAAAATGAGGAATGAGCACCTTGCGTCATAACAAAACATCTAAAACAACAACATTTGTAAAAAGGAACTAAATCATGGAATCAATTCTTATATCTCATATTTCATGTACTTTAATCATATTATGTTTGTCAATTAAAATTTCATATCACGTCAATTAAAAAATCATGTCAATTAATTGACAGGTTAAGATCTTATTAGAAGGATTCGAAAGAGGACCAAAAAAAAAACATATGAGCTTAATATGCCAAACTATAGTCCTAAACCAAAGCAACAAGTTCCAAAAAAAAAAAAAAAATTTAAAAAGAGGAGAGGAAAAAAACAAAACCCAATCGTATGATCCCTTTGCTTTTACAAAAAAAATATTTAGCAGACTCATATTTAATACCACAACTAATAAAAGAAAAAGACCTTATTTGTACGGTTAATATTGTGTGACCTACATTTTGTTTACCTCATAACATTGTTTATAATGTTTTTTTCCGTGACAATCGTCCAAAAAACGACACTAGTCAATTAGTCATCAAAACTACATTTGGTCAAAAATGTGGACTGTTCTTAATAGGAAGCATTCAAGAGCGAAAAGCAAATACCTCCCCTTCAAAGAAGCAACTTGTCCCACATACCACTATGATTGGATAAATTGTTTTATGCCTTGCATTTTTCGATTTGCTTTTCTAAGTTTGTTCTTTTCATCGCACAAATAAGAAAAGGAGGAAAAATGACAAAGCAAAAATTAAAGAATTAACTCAATATTTTTAGGAAAGTTAACACTATCACCTATTTGAATTGTCGATTAAAATAGTGTGAATCTTTACATAATGGAACGTTAAGTTTTGAAGATAGAAAAATGTTTTTTTTTTTGCACTGTTAAGCCACTTCCTCCGAAGTTACATATAATAGATTTAGACTTTAAAGCATGAAATATTTATACATGAATAAAGAGAATCCTAATCATATTTCTCCTAATAACTAATAATTCAAAATTTAACTAAAGATAATCATTAATCTTATCTTTAAATCCTAGGTATAAACTAAATACAAACTATTTAAATTTAAAATAACAAATCATCCTTATTATGTTCCCGCAAGATGGAGCTCCAATAGGAGAATCTAATCTTGAATTACCATGATAGAAGAAATCGACATGAGTGACAGGACGTAGGTGTGGCTGCATCGGTGACAAACATCGAGGAGAGGAGAGACGCATTGTTTAGAATAATTTTAAAATATGAGTTTACTCAGGCACGAAGCCAGCTTTAAGTGAGTGGGAGCTTGAGCCCTCACTCAACTATTTTGTCTTTTTAAAAAATACATATAAATAAAAAGTTTAGTAATACCTACTTAACCCCCACTAAAATTTAAGAATTTAATTTTGTTGTTTTTATTAATTATTTGTCTTAGTTATTAGCCTCCACTAGTTTAAATTCCTGACTCTGTCACTGGGTTTGTCACAATTACTTGATGTTTTAAGCTAATTACGGTAAAAGCTCGTAGTTAAAAAAAAAAAAAAGTTAAGTAAATCATTTAACTACCAACCTTTAAGCTGCTACATGTTCGTCTCATTCACACAGAAGTGAGTAGTTTGCAACAAAATAGGAGACCAGGGGGTGCGCTTAAAATGGAGATACTATAGAGCATGTCAACGTGATTTTTCCTTGTACATTTAGAGAAATTCTCGAAATTTGTCAATATTTTTCCAAGGGTAGTTTTTTTTTTTTTTTTTTTTTAATTAAGAAAACTTGGGAGAGGACAATCATTCTTAACTATTCTTTTAGGATAATTTTTTTTAATTAAAAAAACGTGAGACGAAACGATCAATCTTAACATTTTTTTAAGAGATGACTATAAAACCTTTAAATATTAAGGATATTTACATTAAGTCATAATTACTTATGTCAGAAGACGAAATATCAACTTTAACATTTTTTTAAGAGATGACTATAAAACTCTCAATGTTGAGGATATTCACATTAAATTATAATTACTTATGTCAGAAGATGAAATGTGTTACTTCAACTACATCAAGAATTAGTGAACATCGAGTCAGTAACATGATCTTAAAAATAATCTGAAACCTTCGCATGAAACTCGAACTTGTCAAGTACATTGGGTCTCCTTACAACTACAAGAGTTTTAAATACCACAAAAATGTTATACTAGTGGCATGATGCTTTGCGAACGGATAACTACCCTGACTTAAGATTATTATAACTATGTATTTTTTCCAACTTTATTTAAACAATTCTATCACAGCTCGTTTGGTTCATAGATTAAAATTATTTTTAATTTATGTATATTTTTTATGAAAAAAAATATTATAACAAATTATGAACTATAATTCGAATCAAAGAATAAATTCTTCAACCGGCTTATTACAACTTTATTTTATTGAGTTTAAAAAACTTTTATTTCTAGTTAAGAAAAGCAATTAGTATTTATCTTTTCTTGCTGGCTTAATAATAAGTTAATTAACTATCAATGCTGGCTTGTTCCATTTTGTTTTGACCTTTCAACTTTATTTATTTATTTATTTATTTTCTCCGTGGCTTTTGGTTTTTGCTGGCTCAATAAATATTCACAAGGTCAATCCGTTAATGTCTCGGAAAATTTTCATTTATCTTTCCTCATTAAAAAAAAATATGTGTTCGTTATAAACAGAGTAACCGGGGGAAAAAAAAGCATTGACCATATTTCTCTTTTCAAGGTTGCAATTATGCATATTAAATTACTTTTTGTAGAGTTTCTTTTTTTTTTTTTTTGAACGTCTTTTTGTAAAGAGTTAAGCGAGGGAGAAATACTCAACGATTATTAGTTTTTTTCTTTTTGTTATTTTTCTCTCAAGTTCAGAGACCTGCCGTTTCTTTCTTTCTTTTTTGTTTTTCCTCCTTTCCTACCAGATGATGAATACTTTCCCGGAAACTCCAAGTGCATTTTCCTGGAAAATTTTCCTTCTGAAAGAGTGGTGGCGCATTAGATTTTGATGGGCATCAACTCTTTTTCAGGTTAGTGGTAATCTCTTTCTCAACTGGAATTAGTGAAGACTTGCTGTTGACTTATCTGGGTCTTCACAAGAATTGAATTTCAATCTTTAATGGCAAACTTTTATAGTTTAAACTGTTATTTGAGCTTCAACTTAAAGAAAGAACTTGAAAACTGAGCTCTAATTTTTATTTTTTATTTTTTCTCATTGAGGTATTTTATTTCAAGAGCATGAACTTTTTGAGCGGGGATTTGATTGTAGAATAATATCATATAATGGTGATATCAGAACTCTCTTTGGTTTCTAAGAGAAGGAAAAAGAAACATTTTTGTTTTTACTTTTGTCTCTGTTTTTCTTAAAGTAGGAAAAAGATATGATTTCCTGACTTAAATTCTTTAATTTTTCTCAGCAACCAAACAGGAGAACTAATCTGAAGTTCGTTAGCAAATAGCTCTTGGGCTGACTTCGTTTCCAGTTCAAGTTAAAGGCAGGAGTATTCTGTCTGGGAAAAGATTGGAGCTTGATATGGATACGAAAACTGTTATGGTTCAAAGGGTTTGCGCATTTTTGCTGCAAATAAGCCCCTGTAAATTTTAGCCCAAGATTGAAGCCTATGGGAAGACACCATTTTGTTTTGTAGCGTTGTTGGGTTTTGAGAATGTTGTCACCGGACTTGGTCTCTGGTGCCTCATTGGGGACGGCTACAGAAGCTCTTTCGCAAACAGTGGAACAAATTCTTGAGGTTGTAGTTGCTGCGAATGATGTCCTCGTTAAGAAGGACAGTTTTAAGGAACTTGCGGATTACTTGGAAAGAATAGTCCCAGTTTTAAGAGCGGCAAGCAAGGGAAACATTGATGATTCTGAGAGCTTGAAAAATGCCATTGAGATTCTGAACCGGGAAACAAAATCTGCGAAGCAACTGATGTTGGACTGCAGCCAGAGAAGCAAAGTTTATCTCTTGATGAATTGCCGAACAATAGTGAAGCGCCTAGAGGGCACTTCAAAAGAGATCAGTCGGGCTTTAAGTCTTCTTCCTTTGGCCACACTCGATGTCTCGTCTGCCATTATTGAAGATTTCAAAAGGCTTTGTGAAAGTATGCAGAGAGCTGAATTTCGAGCAGCAAAAACAGAAGAAGAGATTATGGAGAAAATCGAGTCTGGTATACAGGAAAGGAACATTGATCGCTCTTATGCCAATAATTTGTTGGGTCTCATAGCAAAGCAGGTTGGAATTTCACCTGAGGGGTCAGAATTAAAGAAGGCGATTGAAGAATTCAAGAGTGAGATAGAAGATGCCAGGTTGAGGAAGGACCAAGCTGAAGCTATACAGATGGAGCAGATAATTGCTTTATTAGAAAGGGCTGATGCAGCTTCATCTCCAGAGGAAAAGCTGATGAAGTACTACTCTAAGCGAAATTCTTTAGGTAGTCAACCATTGGAACCCCTCCAGTCGTTTTACTGCCCCATAACAAGGGATGTTATGGAAGATCCTGTGGAAACTTCTTCAGGACAGACATTTGAGAGAAGTGCAATAGAAAAGTGGTTTTCAGATGGCAACGCATTGTGTCCTCTGACCATGACCGCTTTAGACACATCCGTTTTACGGCCAAACAAAACTCTTAGACAATCAATTGAAGAGTGGAGGGACAGGAATACAATGATTATGATCGCCTCCTTGAAACAAAAGCTCAAGTCTGAAGACGAGGAGGAAGTGCTTGTTACCCTGAGCGAGCTACAGGATCTGTGTGAAAAAAGAGACCAGCACCGAGAATGGGTTATCCTCGAGGATTACATTCCAATTCTCATTCAACTCCTCAATGTGAGGAGGAATCGTGAGATAAGGAAAAATGTTCTTGTCATCCTTTGTATTTTGGCAAAGGATGGTGATGATGCTAAGGTATCTTTTGTTATATCTCTCTCTTTCTCTAGGTGAAATTGGACTTACTAGTTATAGTTGTAAAGCATAAAGGCCATAGATTCTTATTCCTAAAATATAGCTGGAGATCGTCCTTTCTGGGATTACATTCATATCATTGTGTCAAACTGACACTTCTAGATTAAAGTCATGTTGTCTGCTATTCACTATGAAGAAAGCAATGTATTGATCATTTTTCTAACCAGAATATCAAAATAATTTCATAGATATTTCCCCTAAAATTTGGAAAATGTTGCAGGAAAGAACCAAACGAGTAGGGAATGCGATTAAAAATATTGTTCGATCGCTTGGGCGTCGTCCTGAAGAACAAAAATTAGCAGTGGCGTTACTGTTGGAATTATCTAAATGTAATTCAGTAAGAGATGACATTGGGAAGGTTCAAGGTTGCATACTCCTACTGGTGACAATGTTGAACAGTGATGATAATCAAGCTGCGATCGATGCGCAGGAGCTGTTGGCGAATCTGTCGTTTTGTGATCAGAATGTTGTTCAAATGGCAAAGGCTAATTATTTCAAGCACTTGTTGCAGCGACTTTCTACAGGTTCTTTAATTTCTTTGATCTAGTCTTACCATGATAAGTGGACCTACTACTGATTATGATTACAGGAAAAACTGTTCTGAACATAACCAATTGTCCCTTTTTTATTTTTATTTTATTTTATTTTTTGCAGGATCCAAAGATGTGAAAATGAAAATGGCGTCTAGTTTGGCAGAGATGGAATTGACCGACCACAACAAAGAGTCCTTATTTGAGGGAGGTGCACTAGGTCCTCTTCTCGACTTGGTCTCACAGGAAGACATTGATATGAAAATGGTAGCTGTAAGAGCTCTTCGAAACCTCTCAAGTTTACCCAAAAATGGCCTGCAGATGATCAGAGAAGGCGCAGAGCGACCATTACTTGACATTCTTGTTCATCCTAGCTTTTCATACTCAAGTTTACGCGAACATGCAGCAGCCGCAATTATGCAGCTAGCTGCTTCAACTGTGTCCGAAGACTCTGGTCAGACACCTGTTTCCTTCTTGGAATCCGATGATGATATTTTCATGCTCTTCTCTTTGATTAGCTTGACAGGACCTGATGTCCAGAAGAGCGTTATCCAGACCTTCCACATTCTGTGTCAATCCCGCTCCACTACAAATATCAAGGCCAAGTTAATACAGGTATATATATATATATATATCCGGGAAACTATAGCTTTAATTTTAGGCTTTCTGTTATGCACACCGTTTGCTAAGTGCCTAAAAGATGGTTTGGCCAGAATTTGACTTTCAAGTTTATTGTACTTCCCCAAATTTTCGCCGATGCAAAAAATGTGTGAAAAGGCATATCTTCTGATTACTGAAAAGTTTTCCTAAACTTGGCACCTAGAAATTTTGAACTGCTTGTGTCTTCATGTGTTTACTAGATTTTTGTTTCTTTTGTTTTAAATCTTATAATAGCACGACAAAACCTTTCCAGTTTTAACTAGTTGTCAACCTTTGTTGTGTGGCATTATTTTTGAATATTTACTAGTTTAGCTATCTTTACAGTCCTCAGCTATGCCGGTGTTGGTCCAATTGTGTGAGCATGAGAACCCAAGCGTAAGGGCAAATGCTCTAAAGCTGTTCTGTTGCTTGACAGAAGGTTTTGATGAAGCCACTTTCGGGGAGCACGTGTGTCAAAAGTTCATCGAGGCTGTATTAAGGATCATCAAATCTCCCAACGATGAAGAAGAGATTGTTTCTGCAATGGGCATCATCTCAAACCTCCCTGAAATCCCGCAGATCACTCAATTGCTTTTCGATGCAGGGGCGCTCCCACTCATCTTCAGTTTTCTCAACAACGGCACTCGAAATGGTCCACACAAGAACCAGCTCATAGAGAACGCTGTTGGAGGTATCTGCCGTTTCACTGTTTCAACGAACTTGGAATGGCAGAAGCGCACAGCTGAAGTTGGCACCATTTCCGTGTTGGTGCAATTGCTAGAGACTGGAACCACATTGACCAGACAACGTGCAGCCATAGCTCTTGCTCGGCTTTCAGAGAGCTCTTCACGTCTAAGCAGGAAGTTGCCAAAAGGTAAATGGCTCTCGTGCTTCTCAGCTCTTCCAGAAACTGGCTGCCCAGTTCATGGAGGAATCTGTACTATCGCCTCGTCATTCTGTCTCGTGGAGGCTGGTGCTTTGCACCCACTTGTGAGGATTCTTGGGGAACCTGATCCCGGTGCTTGTGAGGCTGCTTTAGACGCTCTGTTAACTTTGATCGAAAGTGACAGGCTTCAGAGCGGTAGCAAGGTGCTTGGAGATGAAAATGCCATGCAGCCTATAATAAAACTTCTTGGTTCCCCCTCTCCTAGATTGCAGGAGAAGGCTCTAAATGCGCTGGAAAGGATATTCCGGCTGTTCGAGTTCAAACAGAAGTATGGAGCCTTTGCTCAGATGCCTTTAGTCGACTTGACTCAGCGGGGAAGCAGGAGTGTCAAATCCATGGCAGCAAGAGTACTTGCTCATTTGAATGTGCTTCATGATCAGTCCTCTTATTTCTGAAGGAATTTCTAGCTTTTGGTGAAATATAGAACTCAATTCCTCGCGTTGGCTATACAGGAACTGAGAGATGCCTAAGGAAATGCATATCCAGGCACGGAAGCCCCACATATCGTGAAGTAGGACTGGAGATGGGTAAGCATTGAGAAAAGAAAGAAAACCAAGATCAGTTTCATACTTCCCGAGTATACTGACCTCTCTGATCTGTAGTTTGCAGTTCGGTGTAACGAGGTCATGCTTTTGGAGTCATCTTATTCGATTCGATTCCTCTGGCTGTATATATATTATTAAGCCATTGGACAGGTAGGAAAGATCTTGTAGCTCATATTAGATGCTGCGGATGTGGTATCGAAAGTTTATTATTGATAGAAGAGCAAAATCAAGCTGCCGTTGGTGGGCTGGTTAGTGAAGATCATCTAGTTCTTTTCATTGTAGAATTCAATTCTTTGCAACTGAAATGAAGTATATTCTACTCTTCCCGATTTGACGAAGGAAGTTCGAGAATTTTGAACAACAAAGTACTGTTTGTGTTGAATTTGTTAAGTTTTAGTTCAAATACATTATTTCCTCTATGTATGCATGTGGGTGTATATTTGAATAAAGCATCTCTCCAGAATTTCTCTTAGGCTCTAGACAAGATTTCATAGTAGTTGTATTTTATGCGAATTCTTTTCTTTCTTGTAAACTAATCTTCTAGATTCTTTTTTTTGCTTCAGTTTTTCCAATGTTTTTTTTTCCCAGGTAAAGATTGGTACTTGGGAATTGCTGGTGTGCGTGTATTTTGTGCTAATATTGCAGCTCATTTTGCTAATAAATTATAAAGGCCAGCAAGCCATATTACATATAATATTTTTTATCTATCGAGAAACGTCAATGTCAACATGACTTATGTGTGTATATTTTTTTATCAGGTTTTGTATTCTGAATGCTTTTTATTTGCTTTCGATTTTTTTTTTCCTGAAAATTTTGACTTTTTGTAGGAGTCTTTTTATGATGTAAATTTGACTATTTCTAACAACATGGTATACTTTTTATTTGACTCGTGCTTACTTTTGTCTTAAGTTGAGTAAAATTGAATAAAGAACGTGAATTTAAATAAAATTAAAATTTGAGTCGTCTTTTTTTAAGCTTTTTAGACAAAAGAACATGCCTTAAATTTCTATATGTACACTAGTTGAAAACGTGTGTGATGCACGTGTTTATTCATGTTATTTAAAATTTTTTAGATAGGTATGTAAAACCTTTTGCGAAAAAAAAAAATTAATCTTTCTTTCATTGATTTATTATTCTCCAACAGTTTAGTAATATATTCGTATTCACATACATACATATATATTTATATATACTAGATCACATTAAAAAAATATATTTTAGTGGAGAAAAATTAGTCAGTAATTATTTAAAATAGAAATAAAAAAAGTAATATTGAGAGGATTATTGGTAAAATATGTTTAAGTACGGGGAAAGTGAAGCAACCCGTATTTTTGGGGTTTAAATTTGAAATTAGCCCAAAAATTAATAAGGCACATCTAAAAATAAAAAATTTTAAAAAAAAGAAAAAAAATCAAAATTTTAACAGAGAGAGAGAGAGAGATCAAATTGGGATGAACAGTAGGTTAAGTATAAAATTCAAGGGAAAAAATTATAACATTTAGTTAAGAAAACAAAAACATGAAAAAGTTAGTTAAGAAAACAAAAACATCCCCCTCCCCCCAAAAAAAAGGGTCAGAACGAGCTTGTGTTTTGGTTGAAAGCCACGAACAGTAACCGCATATTTGACATTTTTACTATTATTATTTTGCTTATTGTAGCACTTCATATTCAGCAACAACAAAAGCAGTGCTTGGCAGTACACCACCAAGTTGGAAAAATGTGATTGTCTTTAATATAGATGAATACCACATTTCTGTTCCTGACTGCAATTGGGGTTTTAACAAAACCTCTTACTTTGTTCTATATTATTTCTGTTCCTGACTGCGAACTTCAGATTTGACAGTAAAGTTTTCCCAATGAGCTGAACAGCTTGATTCACATTTTACTACCACCACATGTTTGACAAAATGCTTCTGTGAAAAATGCTTCAAAGAACATGTTTGTTATGAACCAGCTTAAGCAGATTCACGCCCACACACTCAGGAATGGCGTAGACCACACAAGCATCCTCATTTTGAAACTTCTCGAAATACCGAACATCCTATATGCCCGCAACCTGTTCGACCTTATTCCCGAGCCGACGGTGTTCCTCTACAACAGGCTCATTAAAGCCTACTCTTTCCATGGCCAACACCACCAATGCTTGTTCCTCTATAGACGAATGTGCCTGCAAGGCTGCACCCCGAACGAACACTCCTTCACATTGTTGTTCTCCGTATGCTCTTCGCTTTCGTCGAGGCAACTAGGCCAAATGATGCATTCCCACTTTGTTAAATTGGGTCACGTACGGGACATTTTTGCTTTGACGGCTTTGGTGGACATGTACGCCAAACTTGGAATGTTGGATTGTGCCCGCAAACAATTTGATGAAAAGAGAGTTAGAGGAACACCCACATGGAATTCCATGTTATCGGGCTATGCGAGGTCTGGGGACATGGAAGGAGCATCGGAATTGTTTCGGTTAATGCCTCAGAGGAATGTGGTTTCTTGGACTGCAATGATATCTGGGTACTCAAAAAACGGACAATATGCTAAAGCCTTGGCAATGTTTTTACAGATGGAAAAGGAGAGAGATGTGAGGCCTAATGCAATCACGATAGCTAGTGTTCTTCCGGCTTGCGCAAATCTCGGGGCGTTGGAGGTTGGGGAGAGGGTTGAGGAGTATGCAAGAAAAGTTGGGTTCTTGAAGGATTTGTATGTGAGTAATGCTGTACTCGAAATGTATGCGAAGTGTGGTAGAATCGATACAGCTAGGCGAGTATTCGATGAGATTGGAAGGAGGAGAAACTTGTGCTCATGGAATTCAATGATTATGGGTTTGGCCGTCCACGGAAGATGCAATGAGGCTTTGGATCTTTATGAACAAATGACGGTAAGCTATGATCACTCTTGTTGGTAAGTTCTCGACAATGTTAAACATTATTGTGATCAAGTTCTTATTACGACTGCCTTGTTTTCCGTGGCTGATTCCAGACTGTAAGAATTGCACCCGACGATGTCACATTTGTGGGACTTATCTTGGCATGCACTCATGGCGGAATGGCTATGAAAGGGCAACAGCTCTTCAAATCTATGGAGCCAAAGTTCGGTATTACTCCGAAGCTAGAGCACTACGGATGCATGGTTGATCTCCTAGGCCGAGCTGGTAAATTGCAAGAAGCTTATGATCTGATACAAGGCATGTCCATGAAGCCCGACAATGTTATATGGGGCGCTCTTTTAGGCGCTTGCAGTTTCCATGGCAACGTTGAGCTCGCTGAGAAAGCGGCCGAGTCCCTCTTCGAGCTCGAGTCATGGAATCCAGCAAACTATGTCATTCTTTCAAACATATATGCATCGGCAAGACGATGGGACGGAGTTGCTAAGCTGAGGAAGGTGATGAAAGGAGGGAAAATTACAAAAGCAGCAGGGTATAGTTTCATTGAAGAGGGAGGCCAAGTTCATAAGTTTATTGTGGAGGACAAATCACATCCTAGAAGTGACGAGATATATGCTTTGTTGAATAAGTTTTATGCAAAAGTGAGGCTTTATAGAAATGACACTGATTGCTTGACTGAAGATGAAGAAATGCAATTTTGAATAAAAGGAACTGTTTGATTTTTTTTTTTTTTCCATTAAGCAAACTGTTTTGTTTTTGTCCTTAACACATTTCCCTCCCTTTTGAATGTGACCAGGGCTAGATTTTTGTTTTTTAAGTAATTGTTCCTTTTAACGAACTTTCATTCCAAAGTCGTCGTCATTTTCGATAATAATAAATATATATTTTTTAAAAGGGTAAAAACGACAACATAACTTGAAAGCAACAACAAATGTATAAAACGACATGAAAGAAGAAAAACGACAAGAAAATAGGCTAACTACAAAGGGAACTCTTTTTTTTTTTTTTTTTTTTTTTTTTTGGGGCTCTGTGTGTTTATTTGAATTCTAAATCACTTTTATATTCTTAAAAGAATTAAGATAATAATAATAAAAATATTAATTAAATAATAATAATAATGACAACAATAATAAACCTCTTACGAGAAAAAAAATAATAACAATAATAAAAATGAAAGCGAAGGCAGTGATAAATGTACAACCACGAAACACTTTGCTACTTTTGAAGTGGAATAGGTCAAGTGGTCAACGGCCGTTCATAACTCCCCTTACCGTTTATAACACGGCGCTTTAATACTCTTTTCCGTGCTTTTTTGTTCAGAGAAATTTATTATTACCAAACTTTACATTTTGCTGTACAAGATGGTGTTTGTCTAGATATGCAAGCATTTACGAGGTAACCAGTCCACGTCCACCTTTATAATTTGCATGTTGTTTTTTGCTATTTACTGAAAAAAAAAAAATTGAAAAAAAAAAAAAAACGCAAATGCCACTTAGTAAACATGATTGCTAACATTTCATTCCTATTTTCTCAGATGATAACATGTGTTTGTTTCCTTTGGATATGTAAAACAATTTTTGATTGTGAAGAACAGCAACTATTCTATCAAAGAATTCCAAATGAAAAAATAGCAATCCTATGTTTGCCTCTTCAACAGCACCACCCCCGGATTGATTCTCATGCCAGTTTTTCCTTCCTTTTTCTCCTTCTATTCCTCCCCACAAATTTAAGCACTTCATCTATTAGTATCACAGGTGAAGAGATCAGAATGACCAGAAGCCACTCATTCAAACTCAACGGAACAATTCCGAACACATCTGCTAGAAAAGGAACGTAAAGTATGAGGCAATGGAGTCCGAAAGAAACCGACATGGCCACCAAAAGCCAAGGATTCCTCCATGGTGGCATTTTGATCAGGCTGGTGTCCTCCGAAAGGGCATTCAGCGAGTTGAACATCTCGATCGCGACCAGGACGGAAAGCGACAATGTCATTGCCTTCACTTTGCCAATGGAGAAGTAGTCACAGGGTTTCGAAAACGAGATGGTTCGACCCCCTGCAACCTTGTATGGCGCTGCGGTGAAGTTCTCCCAGGATGAACACTCACCCCAATTGCGAAGCTGAGACAACTCGACGAGTGTGTGCCCATCGCTCGCGAGGTTGATACCCAAAAAGGAAGCCTGTGTGTACCACAGGATGAAGACGCCAACAGTCGCAATGCCAACATATGAACCAATCACCTGCCATAGTAAAAAAAAGGCTCTTGATGATATAGTTGGCATGATTTTTGCAGGAATTTCTACGGTAGAAATTGTTCTTTTTCACCACTAGTAGGAACTATTGTTTTAACCGTTGAATTAATTTTTCAACAATCTAATTTATGAGTATTCATGTATAACACGCGACACAAAACTGCTCTCATTCATAAATCAGACTGTTAAAAAATTAATATCCCAGGGCTAAAACAACAGTGTCTATCAATAGTGAAACAGAACAGTTTCTATTGTAACAATTCCCTAAAGATATATTTTTGAAGAATGTGTAATGGTCAAACTAACCAAGTAACGAAAAAGAATCCAAGAATTGATCAGCGGGTCGTCGCATTTCCTAGGCGGTTTTCGCATGATGTCAGGATCAGCAGGGTTGAAGCCTAGAGCTGTGGCGGGGGGGCCATCGGTAACCAGATTCACCCACAGAAGTTGAACAGGTATCATGCATTCAGGTATGCCCAAAGCAGCAGTCAAGAATATGGATATTACCTCTCCAACATTTGATGATATCATGTACCTGAAAGTTTAAGAACGTGAAGAGTGATCACTAAGTAGCCCAAAAGAGAAAGGATAGGAAATATTATCGTGAAGTTGAACTAAGAGATCTGTATATATAAAAATATATATATACCTTATAAAAGCTTTCATGTTACTATAAATGGAACGACCCTCAGCAACAGCTGAGACAATGGTGCTGAAGTTATCATCTGCCAAGACCATATCTGAAGCTTCTTTTGCAACCTGAAACATAAAAGTATAGATTGTGAGAAGTAGAATTAACCATCTACCATAGTCCATAGCTAATAAAAGGTCTGAACTTGATAAGAAAATAACTTACTAGTTGCAAAGAATAGATGAAAATGTATTAGAACAAATCCATGGGAGTGAAAAGATTTACCTCAGTTCCAGTGATGCCCATGGCAATTCCAATGTCGGCTAGTTTGAGTGCAGGAGCATCATTGACACCATCTCCTGTCATTGCAACGATCTCGCCCATATCCTTCAGAGTCCTAACAATTTCTTGCTTATGCCTAGGCTCAGCGCGAGAGAAAACTTTTCCTCCTGGTTTCGATAACACTTCTATTTGTTCGGAAGTCGAAAGAGCCATGAACTCTTTGGCTGTAAAACTCTTCCCTCTGAGATTCTCTCCTTTTGAGAACAAATTGATTTCCTGACAAATGGCCTCAGCCGTGGACTTATTATCTCCAGTTATGACCATGACCTTGATCCCCGCTTCTTTACAGTCCTCGATCGCTTTGTGAACTTCCTCTCGAGGAGGGTCCTGACCAAGGTTAGTTGTTAAAAGAGATTTCCAAAGCCACAAGTTTGAGAATCAATTAGCAAATGAGATAAGTACACTACTTACTCTTAAACCGACAATCCCTACGAAAATCAAGTCGCTCTCGATGGAGGAGTAGTTAGCAGGATCAAGCAGCATTTTGTGAGCAGGGTGACTCTCGGAATAATAATCCGAAAGCTCTCCTAGCTCATCCTTGTATGCCAAACCCAAGCAGCGCAAACCCTTTGAGCTCATCTCCGATAGTTTCTGAAGCAACAACTGCCTGCAAGGTTCATCTATTGGAATGAGTGATCCATCAGCAAGTTGAACATATGAACTCCTCTCCAGTAAACTCTCAACAGCACCCTGCAGACATAAAAACAACCAACCAAAAACAAGAAAAATAAATAAATGAATAGAAGAGGCTAAAACTTATATAGTCATTTCACCTATTTCCACGGAAGAAAAGGAAAATGGTTACTACATTAGGACATTTAAGCACTAACATCACAAAAAATATTGTAATACATGGCAGATTAATAATAAGACCAGTTAGAAGATCAGAAAATGGCAGTCACCTTGACAAGAAGTCGGTTATGCCCAGTTGGCTCCCGGGCAATAACACTCATTGACTTCCGAACGCGGTCAAACTCCAAGGTGGCAACCCTTTTCGATCTTTTAGTCCACCACTCGCAACAACCTGAACATAAAAAAATTTGAGAACCATGTAAAATTCTTCCTTGGTACTCAGGAAATACATGTTACAACATAGAGAGAGTAAAGTCTTGGCTAACCTAGCTTCACCGTGCTGCGATCAATCAAATAGCTTGCAGCATGCTGGGTGTCACGAATTTTGTTCCTTGCCTTGCTATCTGGAACTCCCATCTTCTCAACCAAAACCTTAAGAGCGGCCTCGGTGGGCAACCCTGTTGCCCGGAAAAGGTTTCCATCGAAATAAATCCCAGCATCATTGCAAACGGTGCATATTTCTGCGATGGCTTGCAAGTTAGGATCCATATTGAAGCAAGTCCAATCAACTATTCCACCATCCTTGGGATCATAAGTCGTTCCTTCGACATGGATTATTCTAGAAGCAGTGGTTTTCCCTCCCAAAGTGAAGAACTCGGTGACAGACATCTGGTTTGTTGTCAATGTCCCGGTTTTATCCGAACAAATCACAGTTGTGCACCCTAAAGTTTCCACACTCGGAAGCTTCCGCACAATAGCATTCTTCTTAGCCATTTTCCGCGTACCTAAAGCTAAGCAAGTGGTGATCACAGCAGGAAGGCCTTCTGGGATCGCAGCCACCGCGAGAGCAACGGCAATCTTGAAATAATAAGTGCATCGCTCGAAAGAAAACTGGATGTTTGTTGGCTTTCCATCCACAAGATCCCAGGAGAGGAAATTCTTATAGTTTATTATCCAAACCACAAGGCAAACAACCCCAATTGCAGTAGTGAGTCTGCCTCCAAATTCATCTAGCTTCTTCTTCAAAGGTGTGTCACTCTCTTCCAAAGAAGCCTCGTGTATTTGCTTCTGAATCTTACCAATCTCAGTATTCATCCCAGTGCTAATCACAACACAAATACAGCTTCCATTCACACACGTTGTCCCCGCGAAAACCATGTTCTCTTTAGCCTGCAGCTCGCAATCATCCACAAAAATCGGATCTGTCCCTTTCAGAACAGGATTTGCCTCTCCGGTCAGCGAGCTTTGCTCTACCCTCAACGTCGAGGTTTTCAAAACCACCACTCTCATATCGGCCGGGACTTTGTCTCCAACTCTCAATTCAACAATGTCACCAGGAACAAGCTCGCGGGCAGGCAAATCCGGGACAAAGAACCCATCCCTCAAGACCTTTCCGGATTCACATTGCATCTCTTTGAGGGCCTCCAGCGCCTTTTCCGCGTTGCTCTCCTGCCAAACTCCAACAATGGCATTTAGGACTAGAATCAAGACAATGACAACCGGTTCCACGTAGGCCTCCAACCCCGATTCCACTGATTCGGCCCCGTGCATATAGGCTAAAATGAAGGATATGGAGGCTGCAACAAGGAGTATCTTCACAAGCATGTCATCAAACTGTTCCAAAACCAATCTCCACAAGGGCTTTCCTTTCTCTTTGGCAAGCTCATTCCAACCATATCTCTCACGCCGTTTCTCAACCTCATAACTGCTCAGACCCTTTTCCAGTTTCACATTGTACTCTTTCAAGCACTGCTCAACAGACCAGGACCACGCAGGGAATGGCTTTTCCTCCATTGATGCTTCTCTCTCTTTCTCTCTCTCTCTCTCTCTCTCTCTCTCTCTCTCTCTCTCTATCTATCTAATGTCTCTTTTTGGAGTTCAAAATTTACACACAAACAAAAAGACCTCATTCAAGTTTGTCTCATGCCCATATCAAAAGTCCTACAGAATAAGCAACAACGTGTCAAAGGAGGCAATTGAAGGGGACAAAAGAAAAAAAAGAGTAAATCATGACGTCATAAGTTACAATCATGGAAAAGACAGATCAAATTTTGAAAGGGAATTATGGTTCAAAACGTCTTCTTCTTTTCTTCTCCTCTGGCTAAGGTTTGTTCAAACCAAAAAAGCTTAGAAGAAAGTCCTTTCCTTTTCACATCTTAATTACTAGACATTAATGCCAAACGGAAAACCAGCTATACAGTTGGACAACATGCTCCTAAGATTGGTTTACCGTCCTCAACTACTTCCCAAAAAGGGAAAAAAAAAAAAAACCTTAATTAAAGAGAAAAATGAAAGGACTAATAACTACATATTAACAGAAACATTCACATAAAAAACACAAAAGACCAAAGAAAAAGATAAATAGCCAGAATTCAGAACACCCTGAAAATAAGACATAAAAACTGAATTTTGAGTGGTGAAACAAAAACATGAAAAGGAGAAAGGAGAGAACTTTGTACCTATATTGCTGGCTTGTAAACAAAGCAAGGCTGAAACTCAAAGGCCAGAGAAGAGAAGAGAAGAGACAGAGAAGAATAAGAGGAGAGAAGTGTCGTTCTTGGTTCTTATATTCTTAAAAAAAAAACATCAAAACTTGTCAAAGAAAGAAAAGGGTCTCGTGGGTTATGGTGAGTGGACTGGTCGTATTCTCTTTGCCTTTTTTGCTCTCCTCTTTGGATTTTTTTTTTTTTTTTTTTTTTGGCGTTCTTTTATGAAATGTGTAGTTTTGATTTGGATCTTTATGGTTATAATATGCATTTTTGGATTTTTGAAAATCTTGCATTTGAAAAATCTTCGCATCTGGCTAATTTGAAAGGGAGACATTTACTGTTTTACCCTTGGACGGTTAGACTTTGAAGATTGTGGGGAGTTTTAAATCCATAACTGCTGTTCTACGTGGGGTTTGACTTGCTTTGATACCTTTATTATAGGCCGTACGCGTGTTGCAGATTTCCCCACATTGAACTCTGTGCCTTCATTTTTTAAAAACCATGACGAGCGGGCATTTTCGTCTCTTGCACTTAACCTACCGAAATGCTTATTAGAGAAAAAAAAATAAAAAATCATATGGCCTCGAATTTTAAGGTTCGTTTAATTGATTTGAATTAAAATATGATTTTATATAAAAAAATTTTATTATAATAAAAAAATTAAATGTAATTATTTATGAGAATTTTTTACTGTAACAAAACTCGAATTCTAACTCAAATCGATGAAATGAACGGTGGTCATTTTGTTGCACACAATTTGAAGTGGACTAATCAAGTGATTTTTAGATTATCAATCCGGCTTTACGTCAGAATTGTTTATCAACAATTAGACCAAACCGTTACCGATTCAATTTGAAAATTTTTATTATCAAACTATGAAAGGATGAACAGAGATAAGACCTAATAAAAGCGTTCTTACCATTACACTACGACCATCATCGATGGTTATTAACTTTATTTGTTGTTGTTAGGCTTTTATCATTATAAAATGTTAATTTTAATAAATTACAATGTAGTAATAGTTTGTTCAGTTGTTGTATTCAATTTTTATTTAGAGTTATAGAAATATGAAATCTAGTAACTAAATAAAATAAAATGAAAATTTCAAGAAATGGTTAAAATCATGATTAAACCATACAATACCGTTGTGTTAAGTGAACATCGAGTGGGTTGGGTGGATTTTAGATATTTTTTTACACTGTCCAATTAAGTTTGGGTGGTTGATTTTAAATTTAATCCACTTGATCAACCTAAATTTGAAATCAACCTTCCTAATTAAAATTTGGATAGATTGAGTGACTTGAGCGGGTTAAACATTATAAATAAATAAAGATAATTATATAACCCGAAATAAAAAATATATGAAAAGAAAATTATATTATTAGTCTCATAAAATTTTAAACTTGTCTTATAAGTTATAAACCGACCTATGAGACAAGTTTTTAAAAATATTTTTGGCATAGGACCATTTGGCAATAACATTATTTTGGAGATTATTTTTAAATTGAAGAATCTACAATAGAAAAGGTGTTTTGTGAATTTTGTTTTTGCCTACCATATTTAAAGAGCCCTGGTGAATAGCAGGATTTGAGAAACATATTACGAATTTTTTTTATAGTAACTTTTGACTAACATTACAACTGCAACAAAAATTTCATTAGTTGAACGATGTCGAAATGGTCTATATTATTACAGAGTACTGAAAACAATATATTATTGCAAAGTACCGAAAACAATACATCCTGTCAAATATTGTATATGTCTTAATCGTCAAATTTTCAATATAGTTCCGTTTAATTGTCATGCTGGTTTTAATATAATTTGATAATGATATGATATACTCATGTAAGAATACAAATTGTCTTCTATTTATAGCGTATTTTTTATACCTTTCGGCCTAAGACGTGATGGTAATTTTAGATAGCATAATTATAATGTTATTTCACTGAAGACTTTGTGTTTTAATATTATGTTAGTTCGTCAAATCTCTAAAAATCGTAAACTATTAAGGAGTGGGTCAACAATAGTTTTATACTCTACAAATATTTTACACTAAAAAGAAAATATGTGGTACGGCACAAAAAATATCTCACATCTAAGGCACAACTCTATTGAATTGTTGAACATTTCTTTGTTTAATATAATTTTGATTTGATAAATTATAACCTAACAACCATCAATGATGAAGCTATAAAGCTTTTACTGGGATATTATAAAAAGAAAAAAAAATTGTGACAATTTTTTGTTTCTTGGATGAAGACATAGTTCTCGTTTGTTTCACTGGTATAGTTCAATTCAATTCAGTTCGAATAGTGAGCACAGTTTTGAACTCATGATTGGTAAGCACGCAGTTCGAATTATATTCATTGTTTGAACTGAGTTAAACAATCCAACTTAGAGTTTACCTATCCCCAAGTTCAACCATTCGAACCATTTTTTAACAATAAAAAAGTGTCTACTCTCTTTGATTTTTACACCTACCAAACATAAATTTGAATTTTATTCCCTACTCAAATTAAAATTTTCATTGCACATCAAACGCCAATTCAAACTACAATTTAGACCACACAGTTTGAATTTTTTAGTTCAAATAAAAAAGTTCAAATGAACAAAATTCAAACCAACAAACTAAATAAGGGCATAGTTATTGAATTCAATTATTAAGTGAGAACTTCATTATAATTTCTCATAAAACTTAGGAAATAATTGAAATTTATAAAAATGAGGAGTAAAAATTAAATTTTTATTCATGCTCCCACTTAATAATATGTAGCTCCGTCACTGTGTTTCACTTATTAGTTTTTTTTATATAGTCTATCATTTCTTTTAATTTAGGAGGGGAGGGATTTGAACCCTACAACTTAGAACAAACACTATTGGACACTATTGATGCTCAGTATCACCGATCACTAATAAAAGACGAGTCTCATAACATAAGACTCACAAGTAGGATTCATCTTCTATTAATGGTTGTGCTTAACACTGATGGTATCCATAAGTATTTTTTCTGTAACTTAAATATGAATCACGTAAAACATTACTGCTACATTATTGCATACAACCACTACTCTATCAGTATTAGCAAGATAAAAAAAAGGAAGGAAAAATTGAAAGAAAGAAATAAAGAAAGACAAAGGGTGCGTTTGGAACTCGTTCCAAAATGATTCTGTTTTTTGTATGAAAATGAAAAGGTTTTCAATCTCAGATAGAAATCATTTTTAAAAATGCGTTTGGTAGTTTTATCAAAATATTATTTTTCAGTGTAAAAAAACTCATTAATGTATATCTTTCTCTTTCGTTGCTCGAGAGAGGAGAAAACGAAAACAAAAAATAAAAAAAAAGACTAAAAGCCGTGTTTTATTTCTCTCATTTTACACAAAACCAAAAAATCGTTTTCATTTCTGTTTTTTGTCTTTATTGCGTCAAACGCCGTTTTGAAAACGTTTTAATTCTTTCTTTCTCAAAAAGCGTGAAAAACAAAAATGAGATCAATTTCAAACACGACCAAATGTTCCTTGAGCTTTACTCTCGATCTCATTTTGGCATTTGACTTTTAAAACGTATCACAATTAGTCTCTGAAGTTATATTTTGTTTTAATTTCGGTTCTTTCATTAACTAAGTGTTAAATATTTGACAACATATGTGAAAATTATGGACCAAAATTGAAAACTAACTAAAATTTAGAGATTATTTGTGGGAATTAATTTTGATTAGATGTTTCCAATTTTGGTCCATAATCTCTACACATTCCATTAAACGTCTAACACATAGCAAATAGAGGACCGAACTTGAAACATAATAAAACTCTAAAAATCAACTGTGAGACGTTTTAAAAGTCGAGACTTCTCTCATGTAAAATAAAGAACATAAATAAATATTATGACATTGTTCATTTTATGACTAAATTCATATTATTACAATATTTTCTCTTATAAAAATTTAAATTTAATTTTTTTATTATAATATTTTTTTCTCACCTACTCAACTCAAATCTTAATTTAAATTGTACAAATAAACATATTCTATAACTAACCAGAATTAGGTGGGTAGGCAAAATACGAGACAGCTTGAGAAAGTTATGGTTTTCCAGTTGCTTGCTTTCATATTCATAAGATGGTTTTGAGGTTTCAAATTGGCCAGCCAGCCAAATCCTCACCAAGATCTCCATCCCCGTTACAAGTTTTTAGGTAGATTTGTCTTTTCTCCGGTCGAATTCTTGTGTAAATATGTTTTTTCTCCCTTCTTTTTATAATTTCCATCAAAGATATATGTTGGAACTCAAAGCACAAATTATTATTCTTTTAATAACCCTTGATTCTATTGTCTTTTCGGGAAGACGTGAAATACGATGCATTTATAAGGAGCATGCTGGAGACAATATAATTATTGATTTTGAGGAACCCAAGAAAAAGTTGAAAAATAATAAAAAGTAATAAAAGTGGTAGGAGTAGGAGAGGCAGGGATTGGAAATGCAAGGCTGTCACTTGTCAGTCAAGGGGTATTAAATAATTAACTTTTAATTAATTATTATTTCCACACTTTGGTGATGTGCGAGAATGGCAATGCGTGTGCAAATCATAATTATTTTATTTTTTGATTAGTGGAACCAAGGTTCCTAGAAAGTTCCATTGCTTACCTGCAACACTTATCTTTATGCGTGTCATTAAACACGAATTATCATCCGTTTAATTCGTTAATTTAAATTTTTAATTTAAATTAATATGTAATTTTATATAAAATTTTTTTATTATAATAAAAAAATTAAATATGATTATTTTTTAAAATTTTTTACTGTAATAAAATTTAAATTTTAAATTTGAATTAGTGAAATAAATAGAATCTTATAGTTAATAGTTGAACACCAAAAAATGCATTATAGTTAATGGTTATGGACTTCCTATAATTTGGTATTATTGCTGCCATTTGTCAATGCCTTAATAAGGTTGGCTATCGTTTTTGCCAACTTGTTTTTCTTTTATTTTATTTTAATGCTTTCATCGTTTTTTTTTTTCTTAAATTCTTTATGATATTTTTTCCCTTGTATTCATTATGATATTCTTCACAAAAAGTGTGGTTTAAAACAATATTGCTGACCTCTAACTTTTTGGTTGGTGGTTTCTGTCCGCTTACCTCTTTGATTTGTGTCCCGTACTTGTCAATATATATCCTTTTAAATCATGAGTGAGGGATTCAAATTCTAATTTTAACTTTTAGAATAATTCCATAATACATAAATTCTCTTAAATTTGACTTCTCTTTTTGCGTACACAAGTTTATGTAATTATATTTGTTTCAAATTATTTATTAGAGTGATGTATCATCACTTTTTTTTATCACTTTTTATATTTATTATTTGATATATGGACTCAATTATATTATTTTTTGTTTAAATTATAATATTTCATGTTAGTAAAATTAAAGTGTCGACAATGAATGTAAATAGTGATAAAGAGAGTAATACTAACACTCCGTTCATTTCACCGATTCGAGTTTTGTTACAGTAAAAAGCTCTCAGAAACAGTCACATCTAATTTTTTTATTACAGTAAAAGCTCTCACATAAAATCTCTTATCAACTCGAATCAGCGAACTGAACGATCATTTTTCTATTTATCAATTAAATGTTACTTTTTGATTATGCCAATGATGAATGCAAGATTAGGTTGAGCATTTGAGAAGCTCTATATTTTTCTCATTGCTTTCAAAACTTTAACTTGAAGAATTTATTCGTTTCTTTGAAACTTGGAAGGTTCTCTCTAATCCTTCCTAGGTCTTACACGTACAAGCAATGCTTCATCTCTTATTTATACTCGCTTGAAAAACACGCAATGTTTTTTCATGATTTCATTAAAATCATTTTCATTTTATTAAGGTACACCTAATTCGAATGATAAAAGATTCTAACTTCTAAGAAATGTTTTCTCCAAAGCAAGTGCTTTTAGTATGTCACAAATTGGTTTCCTTATTTGTTTATTGCAAAACCTCCCGCAACCTTATATTTGCAAAAGACCAAAATCAATAATAACGATCATAAAATTTCTCATGTCCTTTCTCATGTGATCCTGTGATGTCAGTTAGCAGGGCATATTGATAAAACATCACAAAGGGTTAAATATAAGGAAAGGGGTTGTGCAAATGTTAGTGATAAAATTAGAAATTGGAGACAATAATAAAAAGATCTCCAATGCAATGCTAAGTTAAATGCAGTTTTTTTTTTTTTTTTTTTTTTTTTTTTTTTTTTTTTTTTTAATTACACAATATCAAACTACTTGTGATGATGCATGTGAGATGTAATCACTACAACATTGCCCTTTTCAAATTATTTTAACACTGGCTTGTTCATTTACACCTAAACTCAAAAAAAGTTTAAATTCAAGTTACAATTTTATTCAAGTTCATGTTCTTTTGTAAAATTTGAGTTTGAACTTGAGTTTAATGCTAAAATCCTGAATTTAAGTTCCCATTCAACTCAAGTTCCTAAACTCAAACTCAAGTTAATGAACAATATTTTTCTATTCTTAAAAATATCATAACATTTTCGTTTTAATTTCGATTGAGATAATTTTTTTCTATGCGTTCACAACGAAGAGACGAATAAAACTTCGCCCATATACCCTATTAAAATTTTTCATCACCATTGAGTTTTTATTAGAGTACTATCCAAATACAAATTCAAGTTTTGACACACCCAAACACAAACTCAAATAGATTCTCAATTCAAACCATAACTTAAAATGTGCATATCCAAACACAAATTAGAGTCCCAATTCAAACCATACTCAAATACGCCTGAACACAAGTCACCTTAACTCAAAATACAAAAGAACAAAAATTTGCTTTTACTTGTTTTAAAACGAAATAGTTATGTGTATAAAAAATAACTATTTATGAATAAAATAGATATAACATTTAAAATTGAAACTCAAAGTAATTGTTATTTTCACACTTTTAATACTACAACATTGTCATTTTTAATTAAGTTATTTTAAAATTAAAAATTTATTTTTACAAGTTTCAAAAACTTTAATACTTATAAAAAAGAAAAGATATAACATTTAAAATAGTGTTATTCATTATAGTACAAAATAGAATAACATATCGAATATGACATTTTCACATTATACATTTGCGTAGAAGATTATACAAATCTTTCTAATAGATAAAAAAATATTGCACACCAAACTCCTCTTGCAAAAATCGAGTGATGGATGGTAGTTCACGACGGGCTATAGCATGGTGCAAGGGTTGCTATAGTGTTGGGCTTAGCGGCGATGCTGGGTCTTGACAAGAGAAGCGCATGGGCATTGAGTCTCAACGGGAAGAGTTACGGAGATGGGACTCCACCGGAGGAGGCACAATAAAAGAACATTTGGTTTATAAATTTAAAATTATGATTCAGAATCGTTTTTAGTTTATGTGTATTTTTTGTGAGAAAAAATACTGTAACGAGTTACGAATCATGATCCGAATCATGATCCAAATCATGACACACATCGGTACTCCAAATGCACCCTAAAGTGTTTTTGCTTTGGACACTTTTTTTGTTCAAGAAAATTAGTGAAGTCACCGTTTAAATGCGTTGTTTTAAAATTTTTACTCTTTATTATTGATTAATTTCTTTTTAATTAATATAGTTATTTAATTAAAGAGTATTTAAAACTCTAACACTCATATATTTTAAAATGTGCTTATCACATTTTCTTTTTTTTCCCAAGTACTTTAACCAAACACTCTCACCCTCTCCCAAAAGAAAAAAAAAAGAAAAAGAAATGCGCGCTCTATCTCTCTTCTCCTAACCAAAAACCAAATAGGGCCGAACGGCCCAAATTTTTATTTTTCTCTCTGATCTTCTAAAAACTCAATTAGGGCTCCATTATTGGTTGTATAAATTAACGACTGACCTTTGGATGATTTTCTCTACGTCTCTTTAGGGTTTGTTCCTCTCCTGAATCGATTCGACGTATTTAAGGTACTCTCTCTCTCTTGCCTAACTTTTCCGTAATCTCTCTCATCGTAAAGTACTCATGTTTCCTGTGTTTGTTTGTTTCCCAAGAAAGTAAGAAAGAAACGCAATGAATTGAGAGAAAGTGTACAGAGTTTTGTGGAATATGCGAAACAAGAAAAGATTGAGGAAAAAATGTCGAAAAACGTAAAAACGAAAGAAAAGAACTGGAAAATCAATACCGTTGGTTGGTTATTCATCTTTATTATTGTTTGTTTCCTTATTTGATTCGATTGTTATCTAATTATCCAGGTTTTTGTGTTGCCGATTAGCGTAAGATTGCGAGAATGAGGCCGATATTCGTTGGGAACTTCGGGTACGATACTCGCCAATCGGAGTTGGAGCGTCTCTTCTCCAAATACGGGCCAGTCGAACGTGTTGACATGAAATCTGGTAAAATTTCGATTGGCTGATGATGTTTCAATTGTGTTGTTCTCGAAACATATCTTTCTTAACAATGTCTTCAATGTTGTTAACGTTGTTTAGAGGGATTTAGTGTACATTCAATGTGTGAACACTTTAGGCTCATGCTAAACAAATTAGGCGCAAATTCTTGTTACCCATTTTCTCGAAATTCCATTAATTTATCGGGTGCTTTACGGCTTGGTGAATGAGGTTTTTGAATGACATGACTAATGACTTTAGGTCAATGTTTTTAGTCTCACCCAAGGACATAATCTTTATCGTTGTTTCATTTCCCTAAAGTTTTAGCCTACATTTATGTATTTGGTCAATCCATCATCATGTTTGTTCGTACTTGCACAGTTACCTGTTTTGTTTACTACTTAACTTAATCAACTTCGTTACCTTTTTGTATAATAAGCTACTCAAACTGATCTCGGCTGCAACTAATATGGGATTGAACTCCTTTGGTCTCGGTTAATATGGTTGAAATAATCTGGTCCTGACATTCTATCATCGCGTTACTGCTGCCGCTGCTGCTGTTTTTTTTTTTTTTTTTTTTTTTTTTTTTTTTTTTTTTTTTTTTTTTTTTTTTTTTTCCTGCTTATATTTATCAAAATATAGAGACAAATGTTGAGCCTGTGTCAGTTGTTGAAGGGGGACACGCTTCATTTGCAGTCGCTTCTCGTACCTTGCAGAAGGAAATCTTTCAAGTTTCAATTTTGATTTTTATTAGAGAAACTATATATTTGCAGCGGTTGTCTCTGGATATATGGCTACTTGTGTAGTTTGTATATCCAATGCCTTTCTTCCTTGGTGGAGAGGAATTGGCATCGACAAATTTGCTATTTCTTTGGAGTAAACCTCCATGTTTAAGTTTTTCTTTTGACGCAGGATCGGGAAAATGAGCTGAGCTTCTATCTGGCTCGCCAATGTCTCTGCAAAAAAAAAATATATATTTTGGAAAGCAAAACCTTCCTGGTTGCCTGCTCTCCTTCACTCACAGATAGCAACACCTGCATTTTCTTCACTCGCTCATCCGTCTCTTTCTCACTCTTCGCGTAAAGTTGCCATTTAACAAGAATGGTTCTAGTGGAATCTGTCAATTGTTATGCCATGCCTACCACCATTGTTCATAGTGGCTAATGAAATCTGGTCATTGCCTTCCCTGTGATAATAAGAGATTATTGAAATATGTCATGACTCTTGCCATGCCTTCCATTACTGAACTCGTGCTGTCTCAATGGTCTGAATGGTGAAGCATGCTTAGCAATGTCTTCTCAGAACTGAAACTTTGGATTGTAATATTTTATATGCAACCATCATGATTTAGTTCATCCAACGACTCTACAGCCTAATGTGCATCAGCCCTTCACGTATATGCAGGTGTTGTATTTCCTTTAGGAAAAAGAAATATTGAGGCTGGTGTACTGCCTGCTAAGTAGATGAATGTTAGTGTCTCCTATTTCCTGTTCTATCTCTGATTCATTTTTTCTTTCAGGTTTTGCTTTTGTGTATTTTGATGATGACCGGGATGCTGAAGATGCTATACGTGGTCTTGACAGTAGGCCATTTGGATATGACAGGCGCAGACTTTCTGTTGAATGGGCTAAGGTACAATTTGGTCAAATGTTCAAACTTTTGTCAATTGTTGTTTTTTTTCTTTGTTTTTGTAATTAACTTCGTTATGTTTTGAACTTAATTTTTCAGGGTGAACGTGGTCGACACCGTGATGGGTCCAGGCCAAATCAGAGGCCAACAAAAACTTTGTTTGTGATCAATTTTGATCCACTTCATACCAGAGTCCGTGATATTGAAAGACACTTTGAACCGTATGGGAAGGTTCTGCATGTTAGAATCAGACGGAATTTTGCATTTGTCCAATTTGAGACTCAGGAGGATGCTACAAAAGCTCTTGAGTGCACACACATGAGGTAATTAACAATTTGTTCTCCTTTTGCGGGTTTGCCTGTGTTTGGAAAGAGAAGAGAAGGATATGCTTTCTTGTAACTTGCTGTGATTATGAACCGACGTCATAATCTTATCTGTGGGACTAACAAACTGAATATTTTGGATTTGCAGCAAAATAATTGACCGGGTCGTCTCTGTTGAGTATGCTCTAAAGGATGACGATGAGAGAGGTGATCGCTACTATGACAGTCCTAGAAGAGGTGGATATGGTCGACATAGTCCTTATAGAAGGTCGCCTAGCCCTGCATACCGCAGGCGTCCAAGTCCCGACTATGGTCGACCACGCAGCCCAGTTTATGACAGATATGATGGCCCTGCTTATGATAGGCGCAAAAGTCCTGGTTATGGTCGGAACATCAGTCCTGAATATGGCAGATACCGCAGGTTTGTACTTCTACTTCCTCTCTTTTCATCTTTGTTTCCTTAATGGAGCAGTCGTCTGTTTCGAGTGACTCTTGGTTTGTTAAGAGCCCCTTTGTGCATTTTCGTTCATTGATGCCTCGTTCTCGAACCTCTCTCCTTGCAGCCGCTCACCTGTTCGGAGGTCATCTTAAAATCGTGCAGTTTAATGGAAGAAGCATGCAGTTTAATGGAAGAAGCAGGCCTAACATGTCTTACTTTCCCGTGGTAGAAAGTGCTTGGCTATAGTTTTAGGCGGATTTATTAATGATATGAAGAATCTCGGTATAGTGCTTAGGTTCTTTATGATTGTACGTAAAGAAGTATGGATTCTCAAGTTTACTCTTAATCATAGAACTTGGTGTATATTTATATCATTTGATAAAAATCAGCGATGTGACCAGACTTTTTTACCGGGATTAGTTGTTTTTAGCTCATGTGTGGATTTTTCTTCACTCTTGACCTGATATGTTGTTCCCAATATGTAATATGCCGTTTTACTAAAGTCAAACCCTAAATTGAAGTGGATAATAAGATACAAGTAACGAGGTTCAATACTACTTTTGAAGTCTAGCTACTTGTTCAAACCACCTTTTTTTCTCCTGTAAATTAAGCTTAAATCCTTCCTTAGTTACATGGATGAGTGCCAACTCTCTAAAATTATATACCTTAACTCACTCTAGGTTACAATGGTCTAAACTAAGGTTCCGTTCACTTCGCTCATTCGAGTTTAGAATTTGAGTTTTTTTACAGTAAAAAGTTATCACAAACAATCACATTTAATTTTTTTGTTACAGTAAAAAGTTTTCACATAAAGTCACATCTCAACTCGAATCAGCGAAGTGATCGGGGCCTAAAATTTAGCATGCACTATCCGGTCAAATGACTGGAAGCCACTGTTAGAGTGCATGATTTTGTATTTTTACTCCTTATTCTTAATTAATATTTTTTTTATTATTATGGTTATTTAACTAATAAAGGCATGAATTAGGAGTAAGGAGAAAAAATTTATGCCCACACACGAGTATTTATCTTCTTTCTCTTTATTTTATTATTTGTCGAAGTACAAATCATAAGACCTTCTAGCGTTCCGGTTTGCTTATGCAAATCTGAGCGTCAAATGAGTATTTTGCCGCTCTTGTGCCTTTTATTTGGATCCTTTTATGGCGTCAGGGTCTCATTCACAACATCAACGCCGGTTTGCAAGTATATGGGTTTTCTTATCAATGTTCAAGTTCACAAGTAAATAATTTTCTTCACAAAATTTCACAACCTTAACGTTTGAATCTTTACACTATGTTTGGTATGAATGAAAAGTGGAAGGAAAGAAAATGTTAGAGGGATTTTAGGATGGAAATTGATAAATTAACTTGTTTGGTAGAAAGAAAATTAGGAAGGAAAAGAAAATTGAAAGAAAATTGTAATAGGTGGGTCCCACCATATTTAATCTCTCTAAAAGTGAGAGGATTTTAAGAAGAAAAATGAATCTCTCACTACCTTACTTCTTGTTTCGTTCTCTCTCTCTCTCTCTCTTTTTTTTTTTTTTTTTACAATTTGCTCGTCCAATTTTTTTTTTTTTCGCTTTTGTTTGTCTAATATCTTGTATGTAATTAATCTCTCACTGTCTTGCTTCTTCTTGTTTCGTTCTCTCTCTCTCTCTCTCTTTTTTTTTTTCAATTTTCTCGTCCTTTTTTTTTTTTTTTTTTTCAATTTGCCTGTCCAATTTTTTTTTTTTCGCTTTTGTTGCTCTAATATCTTGTATGTAATTAATCTCTCCCTGTCTTGCTTCTTCTTGTTTCGTTCTCTCTCTCTCTCTCTCTTTTTTTTTTTCAATTTTCTCGTCCTTTTTTTTTTTTTTTTTTTCTAATATCAACATTGTATGTTAATGACTTGCTCTTGAAGATGATGTACAACAATGAAGACTGAAATCATATGGTTTAGAAATTTAGTAGTCACACCATTTTATAACCTTTTTAGTAAATATATTGATATGGTACTTAGTTGATCACACATAATTTTTGTTAATACTTAACTGCAGGTGATTATTGGAAAATATATATGACCATACAAACTAATACTTTTGTGGAAAATTTCGCTTACTTTACAATAGTGGATGCATAGTATATTAGTCACTTTTTTGTTGTATTTGAACCTTCAACAAGTTGTTGTATTTAAACTGTAGCTAGCTACTCTTTTGTTGTATTTAAACGTTAAAAAAGTTAATGATGCATTAATGCTATATAAGTTAAATTATGTTTTTATACCTTTATATATGTATGTGTGTGTATAATATAGATGGAATATATATTCAAGTTATATGAATTTTTTGAGTTAATTTAATGTTAAATACTGTATTATTTATACTTTTATTAAAAACGAATATTAATAAAAAATATTTTGACAAAAAAGTAATTACACCAATAATAATTTTTCCATCTCTTTATTTTCACTTATAATACCAAACAATAGAAGATAAATTCATTTTCTTTCTTCCCTATCATACCAAACAAATAAAAAAAAAAATTAAAACTTTTTCTATCATTCTAATTTTCTATGCATTATAATTTTCCTTTCACCCCTATTTTCTTTCCTTCTCACCAAAGAGCATTAAAGTTTGCAACCATATCTTTTCATTTTGTAATTCCACGTCCTTGTGCTACCTGCCTACAATTACTTTTGCGATACCAGAGAAGCCCTTTAATTTTGGCGTCAAGTGTTTTTGTCATTAAGCGCGATAATGGAGATTGATGGGCACTTTTACTAGAGAGTTGGTTCTTGCTGTGATTTGCATCATCAGTCATTTGCCAAGATGTGACCTTGAGGAAGCTTCGTCGCAACTCACATATAAGGTAGGCCAAAGACTTTTTTTTTTTTTTTTTTTTTTTTTTTTTTTTTTTGGGCATTTGCCATTTCCAATGTTATCACTTTGATTTGCCACCCAAGCGTTTCTTCCGTGGTCCCCCTCTTTCTCCTTTCCCCACTTCACTTAATCATGTCTAAATCAGATTATTGATTTGTTTTTGTGGGGGTGGAGAGAAAAAGATAAAAAGGCAAGATTCAACTACCATTTTACTAGTATCACGGTAGATCTTCCCACTCATTGAAAGTAGATCACAAACTAACTTTTTCAAGGTAAATTTTTCCTAAAACAGTTTTCGCCACTGCCATGGCTCCCACCTTGTTCAAGAAAAGAAACCTTTGGAATGCAGTTTCCGAATTGCGCATCTGAGATCCGGTGATTGTACAAGTTTTTATCCGAATCCATTTCGGATATTTTCATTTGACAAATATAAGTTTTGTAATTTACTCAGTTCTCATCTTCATAGTTCATTGTTCTCTTATCAACAAGACACTTTTATTTTGGCACTTGTTTCCTTCTCGGTCTCTATATGGAGAAAAAAAATAATATAAACTGCCTGGCATCAAACGATGACACGATCATTTTCGCCAATAGACACTATAACACGCCCTTAATTCCATTTTCTACTATTGGATTACATTACCAACAACAATTAACAATATGACTTACCAAGTTGAAACAGACCATCTAAAATTTCTTGATTCCAACAACTATAACGAGACAATATTGCCCAAGTTTGAGAAGTGTTTTAAGACTTCCTTGGCTCTTGATCAAGTGCCTTCTCAAGCCATGCCTCGGCATCTTCCATCATCCCGGGGCTAAGCCTCACCATCAAGATGCAGAATTCAGTCTCATTCAGTGCTCCGTCTCCATCGAGATCGCCTTCTCTTACCATCGCCTCGGCATCCTCTCGGCTCATTCCTTCCATTCCGAGAAGCGCGGAATTCTTCTTCAGACTGCCGGAGGTGATCAAACCCGTTTCGGGGTCAGCCAGAAGCTGAAACCCTTTGCACAATTCAGTGACAAAGCTCTCCACATCAAGCTTCTCCGCCATAACCGGCAACAAGTCTTCGTACTCGGTTGTTGTTTTTGTTGTTGCTGTGGTCTTCTTCCTTGCTTGATCATGTTCCATTTTTGTGTTTGGAAAATGATGGCACAAAAAGGAGCCAAGTGACAGATGAATGGAACAGGCAAGAGTTGCAAAATGTTGTGTGGATTATATAAGGATAGTATAAAAGTCTTTGGAAAGTTTCTATGCTTTTTGGATGGACTATAATGTTATGGTGGTGTTGTCGCATCTTGGCATCAAACTGGCCAGCCGCGTGTTTTCAATCCAGGCCTTCCGTTGGATTTTGGTTATCTCACAAAAAACGAGTCCCCACACATTTTAATCATATCAGACTTGCCTAGTTCAATACGCATGCCATAGGATTAGAGATCACACTCACAAGTGGACGGTTGTGATTTGATTCCTCATAGCGCACAATACATGTGAAAAGGGTCTAGGCTTGACATTGATTTTTCATTTGCTTTCCGGGACTTCTATTGCCAAATATATATATATATATATATATATATATAAAGAGAATTTATGGATAAAAAAAATAAATTACTAATAATTTTTTTATTTTTTCACTATCAAATCTGTAAAGAAATTATATTATTTTATACATTTTTTTAATTTATTATAATTTTAATTAGATCTAACTATCAAAACTGATATTATTAATAAGAAAACGTACCAGAAGAAGTCCTATATATTAGTTTCAAGAGTTTCTAGGAAGGTTCTTTAGAAGGAGAATAGGAAGATATTGTGGCTAACGTAATCTTGATTGGAAGGAATAGCTTACATTTTCCCGAGGTTGGCTTCTGTGAAGCTTCCTTTGCATTTTTCAAATCCTTAAATAATGGAATTTTGATATTTATCAGCTCTTTCCAACTTGTTTGTTGCATCCATGGAATCAGCCGTCTGAATTCTGAAGTACAATTATTGGTGATATGCAAAGAAAAGAATAAGGGTCGGCTTGAGTTTTATTATAAGTATTTTAGTAGCACAATTTCCCTGTCCAATCTAATAATAATATATGGTTTCTGAATGTTACTTTTTTTTTTTTTTAATGCTAAACAGAAGCCACACTTTAAATAAAAAATAAAATGGCTTACTTTTCACATGAAGCCCTTCTAGACGGCAAATGTTTTGCGCGTTTATTCTATAACCTATATGTAGCTGTTTAGTGCTAGTAGAATGATTCTTAAAAAAAAAAAAAAAAAAAAAAAAAAAACTTCTCTTTTGATTTGTTAATTGTTTATTAACACATAATTTTTTATAATAAATATAGCATTGCATATTTGCCGGTCTCTTTAATGTTATGGACTTTGTAAACGAGGGCCTGCACTGTGTGAAAGTTAGAAAAATCATGTCAATAAATGTTGACACATCCATATGTTTTGGAGTTTTCTGATTATGGCATATATAATATAATGCATGCCATTTCATTTTCTCAACTTCTCCCTTGGGGCCACAAGCATAACATTTTAGTTCAAAGACATAAAGATAAATCAGACAAATAATAGCCAATAAGTTTCCATCAATCCGTTGTATTTCATGCATAAAAACCAATTGCTCAAGGAAAAACAAAATTGCAAGAAATCATTCATTGAAAAAGGTTACGTGAAAAAGATGGATATGTAATGGCATGTGTAGTTTTTGAGCTCCACCTTTTTTTAAATTGTTTTTGGGGTTCACTTGGCACTTCCCTATTGGTAGCTACCAATTTTCCTTACCTTTTTTTCCTTGCTTCATATCCATTTTCCTTTTAATCTCAAACTTTCTCGAGAAAATTAAAATTCAATATAGTAATGGAAATGTTCTCAGTCTGATGGTTGTACCAATCCTATAAATATAATATTTTTTATTCATCTGTATAACATCATTTGTGCATTAATGTAATGTTTATTTTATCTAAGTGTAATACTCAATAAAATGTAATATACCACAATGTTACATGTAATTTATTTCAGTATTACCATAATACATTAAAAAGTTACAAGTTCATACGAAAATCATACAATACAACCGCCGGACTTAAAACTATATCATTATGTGAAAAACGGATCTAGATTGTTGATGATCCCTTCTAGCTGGCCACCAAAGCTATGTTTATTGCTTAGAATATCAAATTAAGGGCTCTTGTATTTCTCACTAAAGACAAGAATTGTAGGTTTAAATAGTTCTGCAAATTGATGGGGAATTTGTGAAAGAACAATATTACCACAAGCATTGATTTGGAATATGAACAAAAGAATCGATATTAATAAAATGGACAGAGATATTTGTCTATGGTGCACTCTTGGTTGGAGACATGTCTTTCACAATATCCGTAACAATTTCTGCCGCCTCTTTCAAACGCCACAGTTTTTGCACAGATCAAGCCATGATTATTTTAATCAAGATTCCAAAGAAACGTTTAAGACTTAATTGAACC
Organism: Morus notabilis; assembly: GCF_000414095.1. Taxonomy (NCBI): domain Eukaryota; kingdom Viridiplantae; phylum Streptophyta; class Magnoliopsida; order Rosales; family Moraceae; genus Morus; species Morus notabilis. The sequence goes on from NW_010362549.1 coordinate 481,734, forward strand.
TAAAACACAATATCTAATTTCCAATAGTAAAGGCAAAAACAAAGTCACAAGTCACAACAATAAAGTTGGCCTATGCCTGCTAAGTCCAAGTTTTTTTTATTTTATTTTATTTTAATTTACTGTCAAATAAAATATATCGTTCAACTTGTAGATCTGATAGAAATATTGATATCCATATAACAATATATTTACTACGATAGTTCGCTGATTCGAGTTGAGATGCGATTTTATGTGAGAGCTTTTTATTATAACAAAAAGTTAAATAACTGTTTTTTAGAACATTTTACTGTAGTAAAACTCGAATTCTAAACTCAAATCGGTGAAATGAACACGGAGGCCTAAAGAATGCGGAGGAATTTATTGCACACTTATCCCAATTAGATCATCGTCAGTATGAATGTCAATACTAATATTATATTTGTTACTCAAAAATATAAAGAACTAGCGGACAGCGGTGGTCAATGGCCCCTTAATCCAATTACTTTCAATTTTATCTATCTAGATATGTTTTATTTGACCGTTAATTTCACTCGTCTACGTCCTTCGAGTAACTTTAGATTTTCTTTGGAACAAGAAATATCATTCCCTGTTCTTTCAGTCTAAAAGCACATTAAAGAAGAAAAGATATTTTCTTAAAAAAAAAAAAAACAGCAACATTTATGTTCTGTGTGTGTGTGTGTGTTATTTTTTGAAGTTTATGCATCTAAAAAATTAATTTGTTTGTTTGTTTTTTTTTTTTTTTGTACAAAAGGGTAAAAAGAACAATTTAAATCTCCAAATATGATTGAGGCATTGAGCTTACTTGAAGGACTATTTTTTAATACGAAATATTAATTTAATATTATCTAAATACATAAGTATTAATTCACTAATTTGATAAAACAGAGAGTATAAGAATATAATTTATCGTTTCTCCTATAAATTAATTATGATAAAATAAATCAACTAACAAGGACCTTAAACAATTCGTACGACTTTGTAATTTTTCCTTGATGGCCGAATTTCTTCTTTTCCTTTATAAAGAGAAGGTGGAGAAAAGGGAAGCAATATCATTTTCTAAATGTGTTGTTTTCATTGATTGATGATATTAGTTTCGAAATGATATTCGGCTCCACACTGCTTAACTCTGCATACATTAAATTTTTTTTCCTTTAGGCCCGTTTATTTTATCAATTCGAATTTTCAATTTCAGTTTTGTTACAGTTAAAAGCTCTCACAAAAAGTCACATTTAACTTTTTCTACTGCAGGAAAAGCTCTCACATAAAATCACATCTCAACTCGAATTAAAAACTCGAATCCGCGAACTGAACGATGCCTTATGTCTCGTTTATTTCACCGATTTGAGTTTAAAATTCGAGTTTTGCTACAGTAAAAAGCTCTCAGAAACAATCACATCTAACTTTATTTATTACAGTAAAAAACTTTCACATAAAGTTACATTTCAACTCGAATTAACAAACTAAACAGACCCTTAGTGTATGTAACAAGTGGGGCCAACTGTGTTTTGTGCCTATACGAAGCTGGAAGCTGGTGCGGAGCTGCTTTTGGGGAGCCGTATAATAAGATTATATTAATTTGCCTTTTCTATCTTAGTTCTTGGAATTAGTTTGTTGTGTAACTTCCTAAGATTTTGATATTTACTATATTTAGGAAATTATTCTCCTCATACACTTAGCTTTCACTTAGATGACGTTTATTTTGATAGAACGAAATAAAAATAAAGATAGGAACATTGTAATGTGAGAATAAGAATAAATTTGATTTATTCTAATTCCGTTGTTTAGTTGAACATTAAAATTAATATTGCAATCACAATTATCATATTTGGTTAATTATTAGAGTGAAATGGAATAATAATTTGACAAAAAATATCCGTTCATATAATTTGATAATGTTTCAAAACTAAATTAAAACACGTTCTAAAGTGTTTTTTTTTTTTTTGTTCTAAAGTGATTTTTGTTTTTTGCTTCATAACTAATACTTAAAAAATTAACTTTGTAATATATTCATAATAATAAAGATGAAAAAGTTTGTATCAGAAAATTTACGTATCAATATAATTCTACCATCAAATGTAATGAGTGAGTTGCAGTAAAGTTGACAAATATCAAGTTTAGGAAGAAAAGTTTTTTTTTTATTAATATCAAGTTTAGAATGTAATGATCATTTCACACAATAGGAACAACTATTCAAGCATTTTAGTGTAATAGCAATTCCACAAAAATAACTATTCGAGAGTCTTTGCGGAACCAAACGCAAGAATAATTGAATCTTAAAAATTATAATATTCCAATGATACAAAAATAACTATTCGTGAGTCTTTGTGGAACCAAACACAAGAATAATTGAATCTTGGAAATTATAATATTCCAATGACACAAAAATAACTATTCGTGAGTCTTTGTGGAACCAAACACAAGAATAATTGAATCTTAAAAATTATAATATTCCAATGATCATTTCATCAAACTAAGCATAACCTTAGGCTATTATTCTGTTATAACCTTTTGTCGTATAATTGAGCAAAGCGTAAGATTTTGTGCTTTTATCCTCGACTAATTGTCAGGAAAAGAATTATGAGTCGTAACTTCACATTGAAAAATTTTGGACTTTGACCATTTATTGTAGGCAATGCTTATGGCCAGTCGGGAACCAGCATTTCATTTTAATAGAGACATACATTAAATTTTTTTAATAAATTATCTTAATAAGAATATATAAAAAAATATATTTATTTAAATAAGGATATATATTATTTCAATAAAAATTTAAATGTAAAATTTTATAAATTTTAAAAGTAATATTTTTTTCAAAAATATTTAAATGAAGACGGTAGCCTCAGCTTTACTTAACTTTGTCATCGGTCATAGTCTCCATATCCTATCAATTTTTTAGAATCCAATCGGATGCCTTAACTAAGTCAGGAAGGAGGAAAAGTTGTTTCTAAATGAGGAAAAAAAAAAGGGTACAGTTTTTTGTCCATCAGACATTAAAAAATAGGGAGTTTCTTATGCAAAATGAGGGACAAAATCTTGAAAATAAAGAAGGAAAGAAAGAAGAGAAAGAACGAGTGGGAGAAATACAGAGAAACGGAAAAACTTCGAGGACTATATTTTTAGTCGCTTACTCTGAACAAGAATTATATTCGGTTTAAATAGGCAAATAAAAATTCAAGAAATCAACCTAAAATCACGAATTACAATTAATAATACTAATCACACGGATAACAGCTAATAATACTAATCACAGAGCAAATAGAGGCATAACTGGATGCATGTATTTAGGCTCTGTTCATTTTACTGATTTAAATTTTACTACAGTAAAAAACTCTCAGAAACAGTCACATCTAACTTTTTTTGTTACCGTAAAAAACTTTCACATAAAGTCATATCTCAACTCAAATTAAAAATTTAAATCAACGAACTAAACGGGCTCTATTCGGTGGTCAATATTTAGTGCCTTAATTTCTGGCATTTCAATACTCCCCTTCAAGTTGGTTCATCCAGCTTGCAAACAAATATTCAAATCTTGAATTGAATCGCGGGTGTCTGCACTCTTCGACGGCGCTTCAAGACTTCAACCCATCCAATTTTTCTTCAAGATGTATTCACATATCAAAAGAATATCAACTCTGCTCGAACTTGCAGAATCATCAATTGCGCTCGAACATGTAGATATTTAATTTAACAGATTAAGATTTCCAAAACTTCATATGCCAGGCACAAATTTACATGAGCTTCATGGCATATGCTTCAATTTGATTCAGGAGATTAATTTCCAGAGTCAGACTCAAATTTGCGAGCTTCACACCACTGAATGATTCATCAAAACAATTATTTATTTATTTTTTAAATCATTAAAACAATCATTTTTTTGAGACAAACGACAACTTTCTGGGGGTGAAAACGACATGTAGGTCTTTTTTTAGAGAAACAACACACTGAAAAAAAAAAAAAAAAACAAAAACGACAAATTGAACTGAAAAAATGACATGTCGTTTCGATCATCTTCAACCTCTTATCTGCGCATTTTGAATGACGACAATGAACAAAAAAAAAATCAAAATCTGAACTTAGAACACACTTTGAGAAAGAACTTCAGAGTACTAAACTAAAGAAACCTGGACGTAGGAGACTGACTCTTGATGGGCAAGAAAAGGTACTCTGTTTTGGATCAAAGAAATAGAGTAAGAATAACTAAAACAAAACAATGAATTAGACTGAAACGGAAACAAAAAATCCAAGGAGCCAAAAGTGGCTCTGATACCATGTTGCAAAATGAACGACAAAATCTTGAAAATAAAGAAGGAAAGAAAGAACAGAGAAAAAACGAGAGGGAGAAATACAGGGAAACGGAAAAACTTCAAGAACTACATTTTTACTATCTTACATTGAACGAGAATTACAACCGGCTTAAATAGGCAAATAAAGATACAAGAAATTAACCTAAAATCACGAATTACAGCTAATAATACTAATCACAGAGAAAATAGATGCACAACAGGGTGCATATTCGGTGGTCAATGTTTGGTGTCGTAATTTGTGGCCTTTCAATAGTTTCTCTAGTTTGCTTTCCCACCGATAAAATTTTTGGGACCCTTAAATCTAATCAAAATCACGTAAAATCACAATAATAGACACTTTTTAATATAAATGGATTGAAAAAATATGCCGAATAAATAATTTTTAATATAAATTTAATGATTTAAAATAAAAAATTACCGGTAATTTACTTTGATGATCCTAATAGAGAAACCCTATAAAAATTAAGATAAAATAAAATAAAATTCACCTTCCAATTCTCGGTAGTTTACTTTGGTGATCCTAATTTGACTGCTAAAAGGTCAATGGAGAAATTTCCAATTCCCACTTTTAAACTGCATACAAGAAGTGAGAAGTCTAATGATTTCAAATTCAATAGGAGAAACCCTTCAACAAACAATGTAGAAAAAAAAAAAAAAGAAAAATTCCATCAACAATCAAAATAGGCGGTCCAACAATCATTATTTATTTTGAGAGTGCTACCAATTGTCCTTAACAATCTTGAATTTTTCAAGTATGAATTTTCCTTCTTTGTACTTCTGAGATTCCTCATAAGCTCTTTCATATTTCCAACCCAAAACCTCCCCACAATCCCGGCAGTGTACATCAGAAACTGTGTGGAGCCCAGTTATGAGCCTCCTGTCTTGTTGGGGCCCTAAAACTACGTTCATGGTGTGAGAGAACAAGAAGGCTCTTCCATTTATTGCCTGACACAAAAACATTTTCATGTTTCTAAGACAGAAAAATAAACTAATTATGCCAATATAACACTCCATAAACATTCTACTTTATTCCCTCAAAACAAGGGAAAGAATATCGAGAATACAGTCAAGCACATGAATATATAAAGCGAAGCGTGCGAAATTAGTGTGCATATATTCAACTAATTTTCATCGAAGAAATCAGTCACCGGTTCACCTGAAAATCTTTGGAAACGATGTCATCGTGGCGAGATATGAGGTTATGGCACTTGTAGCAGCTGTACAACCTTGGCGTAACTGAATCCGCCATTGATGAAGTTGCTTTAGTTTCTGTTCCACAAAGAACAAGGAACAAAAAAAAAAAAAAAAAAAAAAAAAAAAGGAAAGAAAAAAAAAAAGGGAAAAAAATAAAAAAAAAA
>NW_010362549.1:487907-494827 GCF_000414095.1 Morus notabilis
GAGTTTCTTTCCCAAAAAAAAAAAGAAAAAAAAAAAAAAAAAAAAAAAAGAAACGGAAAGAAAACAGAAATGTGAAACAATTATATAAAACTAAGCCAAACAATTTTGTCCTAGAAGCTGAAAATATAAATAAGTATTATTACTTGGTAAAGTGTTGTACAACATAATAGTGTTATTAATTATTGAGATTATGTGTAAGTAACCCAATGGATAGAATTGAAAGAAGATATGATTGAGTGAAGATTACAAATAAGATATATAAGACATTGAAAGAATAAACAAAATGATCAAGTGGGGTTTGACAGAGACAGGATTCATGATAAATTAATGTTTCAAAGCCTTGGAAAATAATCTTTGGAAGAAACAAGAAACAAATATTTAGAAGCTAAGATGATTTGTTTAACGGCTAAAAAAACTAGTTTCGTTTGCAATTGTTTACCACCCAAAAGAAACAAGGAGAAAAAAACAAATAGATAAATAATGTATTTGTTAACAAAAAGAAATTCAGGCAGAACAAAATTATAATAAGGAAATAGAAAATCCTGTTCTTCTTTTCAAATTTACGCAGAGAGAGAGAGAGAGTTTATTCAACTCCTTTTGAGCTGTGGAGAGGTTTGGATTGGTGTTTCAGAATTGTAAATTTGCCATCAGAAATGTGAAGAAACTTAAATATAAATTAGAAACGAGGGCATAGCAAAGGTTTTTTTTTTTAAGTCGGGGTGAATTTTAAAGTATGTCTAAACATTAGGGTGATAACTACAATATGCACTAATTAGAGTTCCTTTGAAATTAACGTTTTCACTTTCCCCATTTCCGGGGTGTCTGGGGTTTGACGTTTGAGATCCTCAAAGCTGATCTTTTGTGATTTTGATCCCAAGAGTCAAACAAAATCAATCTTCATATCAAGTCTCTCTCTTTTTTTCTTTCTTTTTGTCCCTTCTTTTATATATATATATATATATATATTGCTGGCAGCTATGTGAACGTGGTAATTTGTTGAGTTTACTGTCCAAGTCGCCCTTTTTTGCCGTTGACGTCATTTTTAAGGATTCTATCTATCGTTCATACATGGGTGTCGTGTTTCTTCCATTAATGTCGTTTCCTATATTTTTTTTTCCTCCTCCAAAATTTTGGTTGTTGTCGTTTCTTAAGTTATTTTCCCTTATAACTTTTGTGATTGCGAATTTTAAGGCTGTTGTCGTCTATGAGGTTAATGTCGTTTTCCCTTACTATTACTTTATTTTTCGGTTGGAGCATTTTGGGCAATTTAAAAATTTTGATGGTTAAAGGGTTTACTCAAAGGGTGGCACTATAGAATTTATTTAAAGTCAGGGGCTCCAGTGTAATAAGCCTTAAAAAAGAAGCTGAATTGATTTATCGCTCTACCCTAAACCCTAAAAATTGCAGTCTTCGATGGTTACAATTCGACTTAGCTGTGTATTTTTTTGTCCCAAAGAAAATAAAAAAGGTGAGTTTTTTTCACTTATTAGTTTGCCAACGAAACCAGGATTAATCGAAATAATCAAAAATTCAAAATCCGAAAACCCATTTCCAAGATCAAAAATAAAAATTGAAACTTGAGAGAGAGAGATTTTGTTGGAAGTTCTGAGTTCAGAAGCCAATGGAATTCTGCCCAACTTGCGGGGTCATGTTGCTATATGAGCTTCCAGATCGGGGCCGCTCTGCAAGATTTTACTGCCCCACATGCCCTTATGTCTGCTCCTTAGAAAGCCGGGTACATTATTATATAAATCTCATCTTATTATTAATCTCTCTGGTAAATTGTATATTGATCGATTTATGTGTTCGAGAACTATTTATGAGTGGATTTGAATTGGGTTTTGTTTGTTTTGCAGGTTAAGATAAAGAGAAGGCAACATCTTGTGAAAAAAGAGATTGAACCGGTCTTTTCTCAAAATGATCTGACGAAAGGCCCCCAAACTGATGGTTTGCAATCTTTTTGTTCTGATCTGTTGTTGTTTAATTCTGGGTTTAGTTTGTTATTATTGTTTATGTTTTTGTCTTGTCAAATTTTGCAGTTGCCTTTGCTCTTAATCTTTTGATGGTTTTGTTGAAGTTTTCACTTCACAAGTTGTTGATGGAATGAGTTTCTAGGGGTTTGGACAGAAGAGAAGTATTTTAAAAATGAATATGATGCCATGGAAAGTAGAATTTGGATGAGGGCACAACGAATAAATGTCACTTTGAATGGTTAATTATGCGTGACACTAAAACAGTTCTTATGTTCTGATTTAATTTGATGGTTTAGTAGGCAGTATTTATGGACCAGGGAGATATAATTGTGTAAACATTACAATTCAAGATGCTTAAAAAATGAATAAGCTTTGTTGGAGGGGTAAATTTGATTAGGTCAAGTTGAACATTACAAGCTAAGGCTTTCACTTTTGGACCAGGGAGAAAAGCAAGAAAGAATTAGACTATGGTTTGGGGAAAGTGCAATTCTTTGTGCTTAAACGAAAAGGCCTTTGTTGAACAAGTAAAAATTGATTAGGTCAAGTTGAAATTTACAGGGTAAAAATTGAACTTTTTTGGTGAAATTATTGTTCTTGGTTTACCCAGGATTGTTCCTTTGTGACTACATTGTTTTACTGATCTTAACAGGAAAAACTCAAATTTGATGGTTTAAGCATAGAACAATAATCAGGCTGAATAAAATAACAAGTTTATGTTGTTGTTAACCTTTGAACAATCATTGGTCTAATTGCTAAACAAAATTTTTTCTTTTTTGTTGATGCTTATTGTATATTACTTATAGAACTTTCCAAATGGCTTATGATTCTGTTATTTCATAACGGTTCTTCCTTGTTCTGTCAGTAACATGTCCAAAATGTGGTTATGGAAAGGCTGCATATGAGACGATGCAAACTCGTTCTGCCGACGAGCCAGAGACAATATTTTATGCTTGCTTGGAGAAGAGCTGTGGGCATATTTGGCGTGACTAGGACTTTCATCATCCGAATTAATACGATTGGAGGAGATTTTGGCATTTTTTAGTGGTCATGTCTTTTATTTACACCAGTTTTCAACTGTTCTGCTTAAGAGTTTTGACCTTTCCAGGATAACTTTGAATCTTGGTCATTCGATTGTAGACTCAAGTAATTTTATAAGCAGTTTTTTTCTTCTTTATTGTGGACCGTCAATTTACGTTATTTGTTCTTGCACTTATAATGAATAATGTGCTGTCAAGTTTAAATAAACCTGACTTATGTAATACCCTTCCCAAATTCTGGTCCTAAGCCCTGAAAAATTTTTTGCACTTGGTATTTTCCTGTTGTGTATTTGATTTCCATCTGACGTCCAATGTCATTTCATTTCTTGGTTAAAATTTAAAACATTGCTTAACTGGAAATCAACATTTCTGCCCAACATATTTATTTTGCTCAATCTCTTGCATTTCGTGAAACGTTCGTGCTACCGCGCCTTCTCCTTCATGTTCCATGGCAAAATCAAACACCTATAAGAATCAAATTCAGGAACTCATTTTTACACGAGTAAACAGAACTTTGGACTAGATAAAAAGCCGTTTTTAGGGGGAAAACAAGGAAACAATTATGTACACAACAATGAGATGATTTCAGCTATAGTTGAAAGAAAAAGGAAGTTGTCAAGTCCCTCTAATGAGCAGCCAGCTTCTTCTTTTCTATCCATCTTCTTCTGGTAGCCTCTAATGCCTCCTCTTTCATCTTAGAGAGCTCTTGAAACCAACGTTGATATTGTGCCTCAACGGAAGCTAGTTCCAACTTTAACTCAACATCCGGGTCTTTACCTGCCAAGGATAGTGATGAACAACTGCCTGCCAAGCTGAAAAGATTCGATACTCCGTTGTGGCTGGGCAACTGTAACTCCAAGTTCTTCGCAAGCTCCTTCAATGGAATGCAAATCCTTGCGTTAGTAGCATTTCCTTGCAAATTTTTGTCAACAGAACATGAATCTCCGACTTCTAGTTCGGACCCACACCAACTTGTCCCCTTACTGCTTCCATTGAAATTGCAGTCGACAAATTCATCAGTTTTGTCATTCCCCTCGGAAGCAACCGATTCTAGACAATGTTGATCTACAAAATTTGCCAAACTTGGACATGAGTTGGGGCGACGTTAGGAATAAAATAAGCTTTATACATTATTATGAAACAAATTAGAGATTACCTTCCTCAGTCTGGGAGGACCATGTTGCTCGAGTTGAGGAGTAATCAAATGAGGGCTTCCAACCAGGGAGAAGCCTCAAGATCAAGTAATCTATGAATTCAGCAATGAAGACAACATCATGATCTGCTAATTCTAGTTGTTCGACCATCTCGCTCGCAACTGAGAGCGCCGTATCCGTGTTGAGGTAAAAGAGAAAATGTATATTTCTAACTTGACCTGAGAGTAACAAAACCAAACCACGTTATTAGATCATTAAAATAGGAATGATAGTCTCCCATCTCTGGTAAGAATTCTTACCATTTAAGTCAGCAATGCGCAAGGTCAACGATACAGTATTGTCATCGTTTTTCTTCCCTTTTAGCCTAAACTCATTGTTTTTATTAGCCCTTTGAAATTCCAAAACTGAAGCTTCTGGACTCCCAATGGTGCTTGTGCATGCGCTTACAGAAAGCTGCTTATAATCAGCATCTATGTCCATGGAAAGAGGTCCAGATTTTGGTAAATTTGACGCTTTGAAACTCTGATTAGGCAGCAATAGGGGATCACGAGTCGGTTCTTTTGGACTTTCTACTTTAAGGAAAGGGTCTTCAAGAAGCTCCTTTGCAGATAATCTCTCAGACGCTGGAACCAAGCATTTCTCAATGAACTCTTTAATTTGGGGGTCGCTCACCTTGCCAAGAGCAGCAGGTTTAATGCCCTACAGTAGAAATCATCAAAATATGCAAAATTTTATGATTGTGTTCCGATATAATAGCAAGAAGATGGGCATATTGATAAGCAAACAATTGCTGAACTTACTGAAGAAACCTTCTTATAGATTTGAACTGGATTTTTGCATTCGCTGTATGGATACTCGAAAGTAACCATCTCCAATATGCACATCCCGAAAGAATATATGTCGACTAGTTCATTGTATTTCTCTTCATAGAGCTCAGGAGCCATGAACTCGGGAGTTCCTAATGCAAAGAAAAAAAGAACACACATTTTTTATTAAGCCAGTCTGATTAGGATATAGCATCTAACGATCCGAAATTTTTTTTTTTACCAATTACACTTTGAGCAGCTGGCTGTTGCATGACAATTGCCAATCCAAGGTCTCCAATTTTAACCTCTCCATGATTACCATTAACAAAAATATTGTCACATTTTAAGTCCCTGTGAATAATAGGAGGGTTATGGCTGTGAAGAAACACTAAACCGCGGAGTACTTGTCTAGCCCAGTTCTTTATAGCCTTCACGTCGATATTCTTGTGCTTCTTGCGGTATCTGGGAATCAAAAAGTAGTGCTTCAATTGCATGAAATGCAGCCAAACAACAAGATAAAGAATGATAAATTATCAGAAGACACAGAATGACAAAGATTCAGAAATACTTACTGCCTTAGATTCCCAGAGGTGAATAGCTCAGTGATCATGTTAATAGTTTTCTGCTTATCATCCACCCATGAATTATAGAACTTGATGATATTTTCATGTTTCAATGATTTCAGAAGATGAACTTCAGAATACAATTTTTCCAAATCTTCCGATGACAGCAAGACGTCGTCAATCCTAACTTGGTTCCAAGCAACTTCTATTCCATCAACTTCATCAAATGCCTTATAACTGCGGCATCGAAACAAGGAACCGGAGCAGGACCGTTATGGATGTTCTTGAAATCTTTCTAGATAGAAAGAATGCTTGCATTGAAATAGCATCCAAAACAAGCCTAAAAAATAATAAGGAAAAAAAAAAGAGAGAAAAGAAAAGAGAAGATGTCTTGGAACGTACACGGTCTTGAATGCGCCCTTGCCCAAAATTTCATTGTACTGTGATCAATTAAATAAACTCAGTAAAGAATAGAGTTACTAGATAAAAGAGACAATACTTGGTTATCTTTTTGTAACAAGTAATAACAGAATGTTCTATCCACAAGAATTTTTCTCTTCCATTGCTTTCATTTACATAACACTTAATTGTCAGTTGAATTAGAGGCTTGAACATTTCTTTCTTCTTCATTTTATAATAAATAATTGTCATCAACTACAAAATCTTTGGCATTTCAAATGTACGTACAAATTGTAATTCTCAATCAAAATATAGATTTCTGTCAAGACATTCTTTTATTTAAACTAGATGACAGAGAACATCAGAAGGGCCAGTATATAATGGAAATCTAAAGCCACTAGCCCAAAAATTCATTGAACAAATCAAAGAAAAGTTCAGCAGTTGAAAATACGTCTCCAATATAGATCCATTACACCTTAATTAGAAGAAACATTGAATTTCAAATTTTAATCTGCAGCTCATTGTGCTCAGACATGCATTGCCATAAAAACCACATTGCAGCTTAACGCATCCATAACAAAGTTATAAATAAATTTCAATCAAAAACCAAAAGAACCCACATTTTATTCATAGAAATCCAATCCAAATCAATATGTTTGTGTGTGTGTGTGTGTTTGTGTTTATATTACCCGAAGATATCTATTTGTTGGATCTTTCTCTACAAAATCAGCCTCGGAATCAGGAGGCCCCATCGTCCCACACGTTCCATTGTTTGCCGGTAATCCCAAATCAACAACCCCTTTACTCATTTCCCTGCTTAATCAAACAAACCAAACAATAACAGAAAAAAGAAGAGAGAGAGAGAGAGAGACAAAACAACTTCTTTCTATAATGTCGTTCCAAATTTTTTGGAAGGTGGGTTGTTTTTTTTTTTTTTTTAAACGATCATCGCAACCGTCATAAATCGACGAGAAAACGACGACGACGC